>NW_025064119.1:0-94194 GCF_018152265.1 Drosophila ficusphila
GCTAAGCAGTGCTGGGATCTGGTCACTTTTCTGCAAACCCATTTTTTTGCAAATTTTGACAGGTCGGGGGTCATAAAAAAATTACAAAATATTGACCAAAAATTCGAAAACAAACCAATGATGCAGCTAGATAGATATTTTAATAACAAATTCAGAGAGGTATTCCACTTTTAAATCGGGTAAAAATTTCAGAAGTTATGGGCTAAGCAGTGCTGGGATCTGGTCACTTTTCTGCAAACCCATTTTTTTGGAAATTTTGACAGGTCGGGGGTCATAAAAAAATTACATAATATTGACCAAAAATTCGAAAATAAACCAATGATGCAGCTAGATAGAAATTTTAATAACAAATTCAGAGAGGTATTCCACTTTTAAATCGGGTAAAAATTTCAAAAGTTATGGGCTAAGCAGTGCTGGGATCTGGTCACTTTTCTGCAAACCCATTTTTTTTTAAATTTTGACAAGTCGGGGGTCATAAAAAATTACAAAATATTGACCAAAAATTCGAAAACAAACCAATGATGCAGCTAGATAGATATTTTAATAACAAATTCAGAGAGGTATTCCACTTTTTAAATCGGGTAAAAATTTCAGAAGTTATGGGCTAAGCAGTGCTGGGATCTGGTCACTTTTCTGCAAACCCATTTTTTTGGAAATTTTGACAGGTCGGGGGTCATAAAAAATTACATAATATTGACCAAAAATTCGAAAATAAACCAATGATGCAGCTAGATAGAAATTTTAATAACAAATTCAGAGAGGTATTCCACTTTTAAATCGGGTAAAAATTTCAACAGTTATGGGCTAAGCAGGGCTGGGATCTGGTCACTTTTCTGGAAACCCATTTTTTGCAAATTTTGACAGGTCGGGGGGTCATAAAAAATTACAAAATATTGACCAAAAATTCGAAAATAAACCAATGATGCAGCTAGATAGATATTTTAATAACAAATTCAGAGAGGTATTCCACTTTTAAATCGGGTAAAAATTTCAGAAGTTATGGGCTAAGCAGTGCTGGGATCTGGTCACTTTTCTGCAAACCCATTTTTTTGCAAATTTTTGACAGGTCGGGGGTCATAAAAAATTACAAAACATTGACCAAAAAATTCGAAAATAAACCAACGATGCAGCTAGATAGATATTTTAATAACAAATTCAGAGAGGTATTCCACTTTTAAATCGGGTAAAAATTTCAAAAGTTATGGGCTAAGCAGTGCTGGGATCTGGTCACTTTTTCTGCAAACCCATTTTTTGCAAATTTTGGCAGGTCGGGGGTCATAAAAAAATTACAAAATATTGACCAAAAATTCGAAAATTAACCAATGATGCAGCTAGATAGATATTTTAATATCAAATTCAGAGAGGTATTCCCTTTTTAAATCGGGTAAAAATTTCAAAAGTTATGGGCTAAGCAGTGCTGGGATCTGGTCACTTTTCTGCAAACCCATTTTTTGCAAATTTTGACAGGTCGGGGGGTCATAAAAAATTACAAAAATATTGACCAAAAACTCGAAAATAAACCAATGATGCAGCTAGATAGATATTTTAATAACAAATTCAGAGAGGTATTCCACTTTTTAAATCGGGTAAAAATTTCAAAAGTTATGGGCTAAGCAGTGCTGGGATCTGGTCACTTTTCTGCAAACCCATTTTTTGCAAATTTTGACAGGTCGGGGGTCATAAAAAATTACAAAATATTGACCAAAAATTCGAAAATAAACCAATAATGCAGCTAGATAGATATTTTAATAACAAATTCAGAGAGGTATTCCACTTTTAAATCGGGTAAAAATTTCAAAAGTTATGGGCTAAGCAGTGCTGGGATCTGGTCACTTTTCTGCAAACCCATTTTTTTGCAAATTTTGACAGGTCGGGGGGTCATAAAAAATTACAAAAATATTGACCAAAAATTCGAAAATAAACCAATAATGCGGCTAGATAGATATTCTAATATCAAATTCAGAGAGGTATTCCACTTTTAAATCGGGTAAAAATTTCAAAAGTGATGGGCTAAGCAGTGCTGGGATCTGGTCACTTTTCTGCAAACCCATTTTTTTGCAAATTTTGACAGGTCGGGGGGTCATAAAAATTACAAAAATATTGACCAAAAATTCGAAAATAAACCAATGATGCAGCTAGATAGATATTTTAATAACAAATTCAAAGAGGTATTCCACTTTTAAATCGGGTAAAAATTTCAAAAGTTATGGGCTAAGCAGTGCTGGGATCTGGTCACTTTTCTGCAAACCCATTTTTTTGCAAATTTTGACAGTTCGGGGGTCATAAAAAATTACAAAACATTGACCAAAAATTCGAAAATAAACCAATGATGCAGCTAGATAGATATTTTAATAACAAATTCAGAGAGGTATTCCACTTTTAAATCGGGTAAAAATTTCAGAAGTTATGGGCTAAGCAGTGCTGGGATCTGGTCACTTTTCTGCAAACCCATTTTTTGCAAATTTTGACAGGTCGGGGGTCATAAAAAATTACAAAATATTGACCAAAAATTCGAAAATAAACCAATGATGCAGCTAGATAGATATTTTAATAACAAATTCAGAGAGGTATTCCACTTTTAAATCGGGTAAAAATTTCAAAAGTTATGGGCTAAGCAGTGCTGGGATCTGGTCACTTTTTCTGCAAACCCATTTTTTTGCAAATTTTGACAGGTCGGGGGGTCATAAAAAATTACAAAATATTGACCAAAAATTCGAAAATAAACCAATAATGCAGCTAGATAGATATTTTAATAACAAATTCAGAGAGGTATTCCACTTTTAAATCGGGTAAAAATTTCAAAAGTTATGGGCTAAGCAGTGCTGGGATCTGGTCACTTTTCTGCAAACCCATTTTTTGCAAATTTTGACAGGTCGGGGGGTCATAAAAAATTACAAAAATATTGACCAAAAATTCGAAAATAAACCAATAATGCAGCTAGATAGATATTTTAATAACAAATTCAGAGAGGTATTCCACTTTTAAATCGGGTAAAAATTTCAAAAGTTATGGGCTAAGCAGTGCTGGGATCTGGTCACTTTTCTGCAAACCCATTTTTTGCAAATTTTGACAGGTCGGGGGTCATAAAAAATTACAAAATATTGACCAAAAATTCGAAAATAAACCAATAATGCAGCTAGATAGATATTTTAATAACAAATTCAGAGAGGTATTCCACTTTTAAATCGGGTAAAAATTTCAAAAGTTATGGGCTAAGCAGTGCTGGGATCTGGTCACTTTTCTGCAAACCCATTTTTTGCAAATTTTGACAGGTCGGGGGTCATAAAAAAATTACAAAATATTGACCAAAAATTCGAAAATAAACCAATAATGCGGCTAGATAGATATTTTAATATCAAATTCAGAGAGGTATTCCACTTTTAAATCGGGTAAAAATTTCAAAAGTTATGGGCTAAGCAGTGCTGGGATCTGGTCACTTTTCTGCAAACCCATTTTTTGCAAATTTTGACAGGTCGGGGGTCATAAAAAATTACAAAATATTGACCAAAAATTCGAAAATAAACCAATGATGCAGCTAGATAGATATTTTAATAACAAATTCAGAGAGGTATTCCACTTTTAAATCGGGTAAAAATTTCAAAAGTTATGGGCTAAGCAGTGCTGGGATCTGGTCACTTTTCTGCGAAACCCATTTTTTGCAAATTTTGACAGGTCGGGGGGTCATAAAAAAATTACAAAACATTGACCAAAAATTCGAAAATAAACCAATGATGCAGCTAGATAGATATTTTAATAACAAATTCAGAGAGGTATTCCACTTTTAAATCGGGTAAAAATTTCAAAAGTTATGGGCTAAGCAGTGCTGGGATCTGGTCACTTTTCTGCAAACCCATTTTTTGCAAATTTTGACAGGTCGGGGGTCATAAAAAATTACAAAATATTGACCAAAAATTCGAAAATAAACCAATAATGCAGCTAGATAGATATTTTAATAACAAATTCAGAGAGGTATTCCACTTTTAAATCGGGTAAAAATTTCAAAAGTTATGGGCTAAGCAGTGCTGGGATCTGGTCACTTTTCTGCAAACCCATTTTTTGCAAATTTTGACAGGTCGGGGGTCATAAAAAAATTACAAAATATTGACCAAAAATTCGAAAATAAACCAATAATGCAGCTAGATAGATATTTTAATAACAAATTCAGAGAGGTATTCCACTTTTAAATCGGGTAAAAATTTCAAAAGTTATGGGCTAAGCAGTGCTGGGATCTGGTCACTTTTCTGCAAACCCATTTTTTGCAAATTTTGACAGGTCGGGGGGTCATAAAAAATTACAAAATATTGACCAAAAATTCGAAAATAAACCAATAATGCAGCTAGATAGATATTTTAATAACAAATTCAGAGAGGTATTCCACTTTTAAATCGGGTAAAAATTTCAAAAGTTATGGGCTAAGCAGTGCTGGGATCTGGTCACTTTTCTGCAAACCCATTTTTTGCAAATTTTGACAGGTCGGGGGTCATAAAAAATTACAAAATATTGACCAAAAATTCGAAAATAAACCAATGATGCAGCTAGATAGATATTTTAATAACAAATTCAGAGAGGTATTCCACTTTTAAATCGGGTAAAAATTTCAAAAGTTATGGGCTAAGCAGTGCTGGGATCTGGTCACTTTTCTGCAAACCCATTTTTTTGCAAATTTTGACAGGTCGGGGGTCATAAAAAATTACAAAATATTGACCAAAAATTCGAAAATAAACCAATGATGCAGCTAGATAGATATTTTAATAACAAATTCAGAGAGGTATTCCACTTTTAAATCGGGTAAAAATTTCAGAAGTTATGGGCTAAGCAGTGCTGGGATCTGGTCACTTTTCTGCAAACCCATTTTTTGCAAATTTTGACAGGTCGGGGGTCATAAAAAATTACAAAATATTGACCAAAAATTCGAAAATAAACCAATGATGCAGCTAGATAGATATTTTAATAACAAATTCAGAGAGGTATTCCACTTTTAAATCGGGTAAAAATTTCAAAAGTTATGGGCTAAGCAGTGCTGGGATCTGGTCACTTTTCTGCAAACCCATTTTTTGCAAATTTTGACAGGTCGGGGGGTCATAAAAAATTACAAAATATTGACCAAAAATTCGAAAATAAACCAATAATGCAGCTAGATAGATATTTTAATAACAAATTCAGAGAGGTATTCCACTTTTAAATCGGGTAAAAATTTCAAAAGTTATGGGCTAAGCAGTGCTGGGATCTGGTCACTTTTCTGCAAACCCATTTTTTGCAAATTTTGACAGGTCGGGGGTCATAAAAAATTACAAAACATTGACCAAAAATTCGAAAATAAACCAATGATGCAGCTAGATAGATATTTTAATAACAAATTCAGAGAGGTATTCCACTTTTAAATCGGGTAAAAATTTCAAAAGTTATGGGCTAAGCAGTGCTGGGATCTGGTCACTTTTCTGCAAACCCATTTTTTGCAAATTTTGACAGGTCGGGGGTCATAAAAAATTACAAAACATTGACCAAAAATTCGAAAATAAACCAATGATGCAGCTAGATAGATATTTTAATAACAAATTCAGAGAGGTATTCCACTTTTAAATCGGGTAAAAATTTCAAAAGTTATGGGCTAAGCAGTGCTGGGATCTGGTCACTTTTCTGCAAACCCATTTTTCTGCAAATTTTGACAGGTCGGGGGTCATAAAAAATTACAAAATATTGACCAAAAATTCGAAAATAAACCAATAATGCAGCTAGATAGATATTTTAATAACAAATTCAGAGAGGTATTCCACTTTTAAATCGGGTAAAAATTTCAAAAGTTATGGGCTAAGCAGTGCTGGGATCTGGTCACTTTTCTGCAAACCCATTTTTTGCAAATTTTGACAGGTCGGGGGTCATAAAAAATTACAAAATATTGACCAAAAATTCGAAAATAAACCAATAATGCGGCTAGATAGATATTCTAATAACAAATGCAGAGAGGTATTCCACTTTTAAATCGGGTAAAAATTTCAAAAGTTATGGGCTAAGCAGTGCTGGGATCTGGTCACTTTTCTGCAAACCCATTTTTTGCAAATTTTGACAGGTCGGGGGTCATAAAAAATTACAAAATATTGACCAAAAATTCGAAAATAAACCAATAATGCAGCTAGATAGATATTTTAATAACAAATTCAGAGAGGTATTCCACTTTTAAATCGGGTAAAAATTTCACAAGTTATGGGCTAAGCAGTGCTGGGATCTGGTCACTTTTCTGGAAACCCATTTTTTGCAAATTTTGATAGGTCGGGGGTCATAAAAAATTACAAAATATTGACCAAAAATTCGAAAATAAACCAATGATGCAGCTAGATAGATATTTTAATAACAAATTCAGAGAGGTATTCCACTTTTAAATCGGGTAAAAATTTCAAAAGTTATGGGCTAAGCAGTGCTGGGATCTGGTCACTTTTCTGCAAACCCATTTTTTTTAAATTTTGACAAGTCGGGGGTCATAAAAAATTACAAAATATTGACCAAAAATTCGAAAACAAACCAATGATGCAGCTAGATAGATATTTTAATAACAAATTCAGAGAGGTATTCCACTTTTAAATCGGGTAAAAATTTCAGAAGTTATGGGCTAAGCAGTGCTGGGATCTGGTCACTTTTTTGCAAACCCATTTTTTGCAAATTTTAACAGGTCGGGGGGTCATAAAAAATTACAAAATATTGACCAAAAATTCGAAAATTAACCAGTGATGCAGCTAGATAGATATTTTAATAACAAATTCAGAGAGGTATTCCACTTTTAAATCGGGTAAAAATTTCAAAAGTTATGGGCTAAGCAGTGCTGGGATCTGGTCACTTTTCTGCAAACCCATTTTTTGCAAATTTTGACAGGTCGGGGGTCATAAAAAATTACAAAATATTGACCAAAAATTCGAAAATAAACCAATGATGCAGCTAGATAGATATTTTAATAACAAATTCAGAGAGGTATTCCACTTTTAAATCGGGTAAAAATTTCAGAAGTTATGGGCTAAGCAGTGCTGGGATCTGGTCACTTTTCTGCAAACCCATTTTTTGCAAATTTTGACAGGTCGGGGGTCATAAAAAATTACAAAACATTGACCAAAAATTCGAAAATAAACCAATGATGCAGCTAGATAGATATTTTAATAACAAATTCAGAGAGGTATTCCACTTTTAAATCGGGTAAAAATTTCAAAAGTTATGGGCTAAGCAGTGCTGGGATCTGGTCACTTTTCTGCAAACCCATTTTTTGCAAATTTTGACAGGTCGGGGGTCATAAAAAATTACAAAATATTGACCAAAAATTCGAAAATTAACCAATGATGCAGCTAGATAGATATTCTAATAACAAATTCAGAGAGGTATTCCCACTTTTAAATCGGGTAAAAATTTCAAAAGTTATGGGCTAAGCAGTGCTGGGATCTGGTCACTTTTCTGCAAACCCATTTTTTGCAAATTTTGACAGGTCGGGGGGTCATAAAAAATTAAAAAATATTGACCAAAAATTCGAAAATAAACCAATAATGCAGCTAGATAGATATTCTAATAACAAATTCAGAGAGGTATTCCACTTTTAAATCGGGTAAAAATTTCAAAAGTTATGGGCTAAGCAGTGCTGGGATCTGGTCACTTTTCTGCAAACCCATTTTTTTGCAAATTTTGACAGGTCGGGGGGTCATAAAAAATTACAAAATATTGACCAAAAATTCGAAAATAAACCAATGATGCAGCTAGATAGATATTTTAATAACAAATTCAGAGAGGTATTCCACTTTTAAATCGGGTAAAAATTTCAAAAGTTATGGGCTAAGCAGTGCTGGGATCTGGTCACTTTTCTGGAAACCCATTTTTTGCAAATTTTGACAGGTCGGGGGTCATAAAAAATTACAAAATATTGACCAAAAATTCGAAAATAAACCAATGATGCAGCTAGATAGATATTTTAATAACAAATTCAGAGAGGTATTCCACTTTTAAATCGGGTAAAAATTTCAGAAGTTATGGGCTAAGCAGTGCTGGGATCTGGTCACTTTTCTGCAAACCCATTTTTTGCAAATTTTGACAGGTCGGGGGTCATAAAAAATTACAAAATATTGACCAAAAATTCGAAAATAAACCAATAATGCGGCTAGATAGATATTCTAATATCAAATGCAGAGAGGTATTCCACTTTTAAATCGGGTAAAAATTTCAAAAGTTATGGGCTAAGCAGTGCTGGGATCTGGTCACTTTTCTGCAAACCCATTTTTTGCAAATTTTGACAGGTCGGGGGTCATAAAAAATTACAAAATATTGACCAAAAATTCGAAAATAAACCAATGATGCAGCTAGATAGATATTTTAATAACAAATTCAGAGAGGTATTCCACTTTTAAATCGGGTAAAAATTTCAAAAGTTATGGGCTAAGCAGTGCTGGGATCTGGTCACTTTTCTGCAAACCCATTTTTTGCAAATTTTGACAGGTCGGGGGTCATAAAAAATTACAAAACATTGACCAAAAATTCGAAAATAAACCAATGATGCAGCTAGATAGATATTTTAATAACAAATTCAGAGAGGTATTCCACTTTTAAATCGGGTAAAAATTTCAAAAGTTATGGGCTAAGCAGTGCTGGGATCTGGTCACTTTTCTGCAAACCCATTTTTTGCAAATTTTGACAGGTCGGGGGTCATAAAAAATTACAAAATATTGACCAAAAATTCGAAAATAAACCAATGATGCAGCTAGATAGATATTTTAATAACAAATTCAGAGAGGTATTCCACTTTTAAATCGGGTAAAAATTTCAAAAGTTATGGGCTAAGCAGTGCTGGGATCTGGTCACTTTTCTGCAAACCCATTTTTTGCAAATTTTGACAGGTCGGGGGGTCATAAAAAATTACAAAATATTGACCAAAAATTCGAAAATAAACCAATAATGCAGCTAGATAGATATTTTAATAACAAATTCAGAGAGGTATTCCACTTTTAAATCGGGTAAAAATTTCAAAAGTTATGGGCTAAGCAGTGCTGGGATCTGGTCACTTTTCTGCAAACCCATTTTTTGCAAATTTTGACAGGTCGGGGGTCATAAAAAATTACAAAATATTGACCAAAAATTCGAAAATAAACCAATGATGCAGCTAGATAGATATTTTAATAACAAATTCAGAGAGGTATTCCACTTTTAAATCGGGTAAAAATTTCAAAAGTTATGGGCTAAGCAGTGCTGGGATCTGGTCACTTTTCTGCAAACCCATTTTTTGCAAATTTTGACAGGTCGGGGGTCATAAAAAATTACAAAATATTGACCAAAAATTCGAAAATAAACCAATGATGCAGCTAGATAGATATTTTAATAACAAATTCAGAGAGGTATTCCACTTTTAAATCGGGTAAAAATTTCAAAAGTTATGGGCTAAGCAGTGCTGGGATCTGGTCACTTTTCTGCAAACCCATTTTTTGCAAATTTTGACAGGTCGGGGGTCATAAAAAATTACAAAATATTGACCAAAAATTCGAAAATAAACCAATGATGCAGCTAGATAGATATTTTAATAACAAATTCAGAGAGGTATTCCACTTTTAAATCGGGTAAAAATTTCAGAAGTTATGGGCTAAGCAGTGCTGGGATCTGGTCACTTTTCTGCAAACCCATTTTTTGCAAATTTTGACAGGTCGGGGGTCATAAAAAATTACAAAATATTGACCAAAAATTCGAAAATAAACCAATGATGCAGCTAGATAGATATTTTAATAACAAATTCAGAGAGGTATTCCACTTTTAAATCGGGTAAAAATTTCAAAAGTTATGGGCTAAGCAGTGCTGGGATCTGGTCACTTTTTTGCAAACCCATTTTTTGCAAATTTTGACAGGTCGGGGGTCATAAAAAATTACAAAATATTGACCAAAAATTCGAAAATAAACCAATGATGCAGCTAGATAGGTATTTTAATAACAAATTCAGAGAGGTATTCCACTTTTAAATCGGGTAAAAATTTCAAAAGTTATGGGCTAAGCAGTGCTGGGATCTGGTCACTTTTCTGCAAACCCATTTTTTGCAAATTTTGACAGGTCGGGGGTCATAAAAAATTACAAAATATTGACCAAAAATTCGAAAATAAACCAATAATGCAGCTAGATAGATATTTTAATAACAAATTCAGAGAGGTATTCCACTTTTAAATCGGGTAAAAATTTCAAAAGTTATGGGCTAAGCAGTGCTGGGATCTGGTCACTTTTCTGCAAACCCATTTTTTGCAAATTTTGACAGGTCGGGGGTCATAAAAAATTACAAAACATTGACCAAAAATTCGAAAATAAACCAATGATGCAGCTAGATAGATATTTTAATAACAAATTCAGAGAGGTATTCCACTTTTAAATCGGGTAAAAATTTCAAAAGTTATGGGCTAAGCAGTGCTGGGATCTGGTCACTTTTCTGCAAACCCATTTTTTGCAAATTTTGACAGGTCGGGGGTCATAAAAAATTACAAAATATTGACCAAAAATTCGAAAATAAACCAATGATGCAGCTAGATAGATATTTTAATAACAAATTCAGAGAGGTATTCCACTTTTAAATCGGGTAAAAATTTCAAAAGTTATGGGCTAAGCAGTGCTGGGATCTGGTCACTTTTCTGCAAACCCATTTTTTGCAAATTTTGACAGGTCGGGGGTCATAAAAAATTACAAAATATTGACCAAAAATTCGAAAATAAACCAATGATGCAGCTAGATAGATATTTTAATAACAAATTCAGAGAGGTATTCCACTTTTAAATCGGGTAAAAATTTCAAAAGTTATGGGCTAAGCAGTGCTGGGATCTGGTCACTTTTCTGCAAACCCATTTTTTGCAAATTTTGACAGGTCGGGGGTCATAAAAAATTACAAAATATTGACCAAAAATTCGAAAATAAACCAATGATGCAGCTAGATAGATATTTTAATAACAAATTCAGAGAGGTATTCCACTTTTAAATCGGGTAAAAATTTCAAAAGTTATGGGCTAAGCAGTGCTGGGATCTGGTCACTTTTCTGCAAACCCATTTTTTGCAAATTTTGACAGGTCGGGGGGTCATAAAAAATTACAAAATATTGACCAAAAATTCGAAAATAAACCAATGATGCAGCTAGATAGATATTTTAATAACAAATTCAGAGAGGTATTCCACTTTTAAATCGGGTAAAAATTTCAAAAGTTATGGGCTAAGCAGTGCTGGGATCTGGTCACTTTTCTGCAAACCCATTTTTTGCAAATTTTGACAGGTCGGGGGTCATAAAAAATTACAAAATATTGACCAAAAATTCGAAAATAAACCAATGATGCAGCTAGATAGATATTTTAATAACAAATTCAGAGAGGTATTCCACTTTTAAATCGGGTAAAAATTTCAAAAGTTATGGGCTAAGCAGTGCTGGGATCTGGTCACTTTTCTGCAAACCCATTTTTTGCAAATTTTGACAGGTCGGGGGTCATAAAAAATTACAAAATATTGACCAAAAATTCGAAAATAAACCAATGATGCAGCTAGATAGATATTTTAATAACAAATTCAGAGAGGTATTCCACTTTTAAATCGGGTAAAAATTTCAAAAGTTATGGGCTAAGCAGTGCTGGGATCTGGTCACTTTTCTGCAAACCCATTTTTTGCAAATTTTGACAGGTCGGGGGTCATAAAAAATTACAAAATATTGACCAAAAATTCGAAAATAAACCAATGATGCAGCTAGATAGATATTTTAATAACAAATTCAGAGAGGTATTCCACTTTTAAATCGGGTAAAAATTTCAAAAGTTATGGGCTAAGCAGTGCTGGGATCTGGTCACTTTTCTGCAAACCCATTTTTTGCAAATTTTGACAGGTCGGGGGTCATAAAAAATTACAAAATATTGACCAAAAATTCGAAAATAAACCAATGATGCAGCTAGATAGATATTTTAATAACAAATTCAGAGAGGTATTCCACTTTTAAATCGGGTAAAAATTTCAAAAGTTATGGGCTAAGCAGTGCTGGGATCTGGTCACTTTTCTGCAAACCCATTTTTTGCAAATTTTGACAGGTCGGGGGTCATAAAAAATTACAAAATATTGACCAAAAATTCGAAAATAAACCAATGATGCAGCTAGATAGATATTTTAATAACAAATTCAGAGAGGTATTCCACTTTTAAATCGGGTAAAAATTTCAAAAGTTATGGGCTAAGCAGTGCTGGGATCTGGTCACTTTTCTGCAAACCCATTTTTTGCAAATTTTGACAGGTCGGGGGTCATAAAAAATTACAAAATATTGACCAAAAATTCGAAAATAAACCAATGATGCAGCTAGATAGATATTTTAATAACAAATTCAGAGAGGTATTCCACTTTTAAATCGGGTAAAAATTTCAAAAGTTATGGGCTAAGCAGTGCTGGGATCTGGTCACTTTTCTGCAAACCCATTTTTTGCAAATTTTGACAGGTCGGGGGGTCATAAAAAATTACAAAATATTGACCAAAAATTCGAAAATAAACCAATGATGCAGCTAGATAGATATTTTAATAACAAATTCAGAGAGGTATTCCACTTTTAAATCGGGTAAAAATTTCAAAAGTTATGGGCTAAGCAGTGCTGGGATCTGGTCACTTTTCTGCAAACCCATTTTTTGCAAATTTTGACAGGTCGGGGGTCATAAAAAATTACAAAATATTGACCAAAAATTCGAAAATAAACCAATGATGCAGCTAGATAGATATTTTAATAACAAATTCAGAGAGGTATTCCACTTTTAAATCGGGTAAAAATTTCAAAAGTTATGGGCTAAGCAGTGCTGGGATCTGGTCACTTTTCTGCAAACCCATTTTTTGCAAATTTTGACAGGTCGGGGGTCATAAAAAATTACAAAATATTGACCAAAAATTCGAAAATAAACCAATGATGCAGCTAGATAGATATTTTAATAACAAATTCAGAGAGGTATTCCACTTTTAAATCGGGTAAAAATTTCAAAAGTTATGGGCTAAGCAGTGCTGGGATCTGGTCACTTTTCTGCAAACCCATTTTTTGCAAATTTTGACAGGTCGGGGGTCATAAAAAATTACAAAATATTGACCAAAAATTCGAAAATAAACCAATGATGCAGCTAGATAGATATTTTAATAACAAATTCAGAGAGGTATTCCACTTTTAAATCGGGTAAAAATTTCAAAAGTTATGGGCTAAGCAGTGCTGGGATCTGGTCACTTTTCTGCAAACCCATTTTTTGCAAATTTTGACAGGTCGGGGGTCATAAAAAATTACAAAATATTGACCAAAAATTCGAAAATAAACCAATGATGCAGCTAGATAGATATTTTAATAACAAATTCAGAGAGGTATTCCACTTTTAAATCGGGTAAAAATTTCAAAAGTTATGGGCTAAGCAGTGCTGGGATCTGGTCACTTTTCTGCAAACCCATTTTTTGCAAATTTTGACAGGTCGGGGGTCATAAAAAATTACAAAATATTGACCAAAAATTCGAAAATAAACCAATAATGCAGCTAGATAGATATTTTAATAACAAATTCAGAGAGGTATTCCACTTTTAAATCGGGTAAAAATTTCAAAAGTTATGGGCTAAGCAGTGCTGGGATCTGGTCACTTTTCTGCAAACCCATTTTTTGCAAATTTTGACAGGTCGGGGGGTCATAAAAAATTACAAAATATTGACCAAAAATTCGAAAATTAACCAATGATGCAGCTAGATAGATATTTTAATAACAAATTCAGAGAGGTATTCCACTTTTAAATCGGGTAAAAATTTCAGAAGTTATGGGCTAAGCAGTGCTGGGATCTGGTCACTTTTCTGCAAACCCATTTTTTGCAAATTTTGACAGGTCGGGGGTCATAAAAAATTACAAAATATTGACCAAAAATTCGAAAATAAACCAATGATGCAGCTAGATAGATATTTTAATAACAAATTCAGAGAGGTATTCCACTTTTAAATCGGGTAAAAATTTCAAAAGTTATGGGCTAAGCAGTGCTGGGATCTGGTCACTTTTCTGCAAACCCATTTTTTGCAAATTTTGACAGGTCGGGGGTCATAAAAAATTACAAAATATTGACCAAAAATTCGAAAATAAACCAATGATGCAGCTAGATAGATATTTTAATAACAAATTCAGAGAGGTATTCCACTTTTAAATCGGGTAAAAATTTCAAAAGTTATGGGCTAAGCAGTGCTGGGATCTGGTCACTTTTCTGCAAACCCATTTTTTGCAAATTTTGACAGGTCGGGGGTCATAAAAAATTACAAAATATTGACCAAAAATTCGAAAATAAACCAATGATGCAGCTAGATAGATATTTTAATAACAAATTCAGAGAGGTATTCCACTTTTAAATCGGGTAAAAATTTCAAAAGTTATGGGCTAAGCAGTGCTGGGATCTGGTCACTTTTCTGCAAACCCATTTTTTGCAAATTTTGACAGGTCGGGGGTCATAAAAAATTACAAAATATTGACCAAAAATTCGAAAATAAACCAATGATGCAGCTAGATAGATATTTTAATAACAAATTCAGAGAGGTATTCCACTTTTAAATCGGGTAAAAATTTCAAAAGTTATGGGCTAAGCAGTGCTGGGATCTGGTCACTTTTCTGCAAACCCATTTTTTGCAAATTTTGACAGGTCGGGGGTCATAAAAAATTACAAAATATTGACCAAAAATTCGAAAATAAACCAATGATGCAGCTAGATAGATATTTTAATAACAAATTCAGAGAGGTATTCCACTTTTAAATCGGGTAAAAATTTCAGAAGTTATGGGCTAAGCAGTGCTGGGATCTGGTCACTTTTCTGCAAACCCATTTTTTGCAAATTTTGACAGGTCGGGGGTCATAAAAAATTACAAAACATTGACCAAAAATTCGAAAATAAACCAATGATGCAGCTAGATAGATATTTTAATAACAAATTCAGAGAGGTATTCCACTTTTAAATCGGGTAAAAATTTCAGAAGTTATGGGCTAAGCAGTGCTGGGATCTGGTCACTTTTCTGCAAACCCATTTTTTGCAAATTTTGACAGGTCGGGGGTCATAAAAAATTACAAAATATTGACCAAAAATTCGAAAATAAACCAATGATGCAGCTAGATAGATATTTTAATAACAAATTCAGAGAGGTATTCCACTTTTAAATCGGGTAAAAATTTCAAAAGTTATGGGCTAAGCAGTGCTGGGATCTGGTCACTTTTCTGCAAACCCATTTTTTGCAAATTTTGACAGGTCGGGGGTCATAAAAAATTACAAAATATTGACCAAAAATTCGAAAATAAACCAATGATGCAGCTAGATAGATATTTTAATAACAAATTCAGAGAGGTATTCCACTTTTAAATCGGGTAAAAATTTCAAAAGTTATGGGCTAAGCAGTGCTGGGATCTGGTCACTTTTCTGCAAACCCATTTTTTGCAAATTTTGACAGGTCGGGGGTCATAAAAAATTACAAAATATTGACCAAAAATTCGAAAATAAACCAATGATGCAGCTAGATAGATATTTTAATAACAAATTCAGAGAGGTATTCCACTTTTAAATCGGGTAAAAATTTCAAAAGTTATGGGCTAAGCAGTGCTGGGATCTGGTCACTTTTCTGCAAACCCATTTTTTGCAAATTTTGACAGGTCGGGGGTCATAAAAAATTACAAAATATTGACCAAAAATTCGAAAATAAACCAATGATGCAGCTAGATAGATATTTTAATAACAAATTCAGAGAGGTATTCCACTTTTAAATCGGGTAAAAATTTCAAAAGTTATGGGCTAAGCAGTGCTGGGATCTGGTCACTTTTCTGCAAACCCATTTTTTGCAAATTTTGACAGGTCGGGGGGTCATAAAAAATTACAAAATATTGACCAAAAATTCGAAAATAAACCAATGATGCAGCTAGATAGATATTTTAATAACAAATTCAGAGAGGTATTCCACTTTTAAATCGGGTAAAAATTTCAAAAGTTATGGGCTAAGCAGTGCTGGGATCTGGTCACTTTTCTGCAAACCCATTTTTTGCAAATTTTGACAGGTCGGGGGTCATAAAAAATTACAAAATATTGACCAAAAATTCGAAAATAAACCAATGATGCAGCTAGATAGATATTTTAATAACAAATTCAGAGAGGTATTCCACTTTTAAATCGGGTAAAAATTTCAAAAGTTATGGGCTAAGCAGTGCTGGGATCTGGTCACTTTTCTGCAAACCCATTTTTTGCAAATTTTGACAGGTCGGGGGTCATAAAAAATTACAAAATATTGACCAAAAATTCGAAAATAAACCAATGATGCAGCTAGATAGATATTTTAATAACAAATTCAGAGAGGTATTCCACTTTTAAATCGGGTAAAAATTTCAAAAGTTATGGGCTAAGCAGTGCTGGGATCTGGTCACTTTTCTGCAAACCCATTTTTTGCAAATTTTGACAGGTCGGGGGTCATAAAAAATTACAAAATATTGACCAAAAATTCGAAAATAAACCAATGATGCAGCTAGATAGATATTTTAATAACAAATTCAGAGAGGTATTCCACTTTTAAATCGGGTAAAAATTTCAAAAGTTATGGGCTAAGCAGTGCTGGGATCTGGTCACTTTTCTGCAAACCCATTTTTTGCAAATTTTGACAGGTCGGGGGTCATAAAAAATTACAAAATATTGACCAAAAATTCGAAAATAAACCAATGATGCAGCTAGATAGATATTTTAATAACAAATTCAGAGAGGTATTCCACTTTTAAATCGGGTAAAAATTTCAAAAGTTATGGGCTAAGCAGTGCTGGGATCTGGTCACTTTTCTGCAAACCCATTTTTTGCAAATTTTGACAGGTCGGGGGTCATAAAAAATTACAAAATATTGACCAAAAATTCGAAAATAAACCAATGATGCAGCTAGATAGATATTTTAATAACAAATTCAGAGAGGTATTCCACTTTTAAATCGGGTAAAAATTTCAAAAGTTATGGGCTAAGCAGTGCTGGGATCTGGTCACTTTTCTGCAAACCCATTTTTTGCAAATTTTGACAGGTCGGGGGTCATAAAAAATTACAAAATATTGACCAAAAATTCGAAAATAAACCAATGATGCAGCTAGATAGATATTTTAATAACAAATTCAGAGAGGTATTCCACTTTTAAATCGGGTAAAAATTTCAAAAGTTATGGGCTAAGCAGTGCTGGGATCTGGTCACTTTTCTGCAAACCCATTTTTTGCAAATTTTGACAGGTCGGGGGTCATAAAAAATTACAAAATATTGACCAAAAATTCGAAAATAAACCAATGATGCAGCTAGATAGATATTTTAATAACAAATTCAGAGAGGTATTCCACTTTTAAATCGGGTAAAAATTTCAAAAGTTATGGGCTAAGCAGTGCTGGGATCTGGTCACTTTTCTGCAAACCCATTTTTTGCAAATTTTGACAGGTCGGGGGTCATAAAAAATTACAAAATATTGACCAAAAATTCGAAAATAAACCAATGATGCAGCTAGATAGATATTTTAATAACAAATTCAGAGAGGTATTCCACTTTTAAATCGGGTAAAAATTTCAAAAGTTATGGGCTAAGCAGTGCTGGGATCTGGTCACTTTTCTGCAAACCCATTTTTTGCAAATTTTGACAGGTCGGGGGTTCATAAAAAATTACAAAATATTGACCAAAAATTCGAAAATAAACCAATGATGCAGCTAGATAGATATTTTAATAACAAATTCAGAGAGGTATTCCACTTTTAAATCGGGTAAAAATTTCAAAAGTTATGGGCTAAGCAGTGCTGGGATCTGGTCACTTTTCTGCAAACCCATTTTTTGCAAATTTTGACAGGTCGGGGGTCATAAAAAATTACAAAATATTGACCAAAAATTCGAAAATAAACCAATGATGCAGCTAGATAGATATTTTAATAACAAATTCAGAGAGGTATTCCACTTTTAAATCGGGTAAAAATTTCAAAAGTTATGGGCTAAGCAGTGCTGGGATCTGGTCACTTTTCTGCAAACCCATTTTTTGCAAATTTTGACAGGTCGGGGGTCATAAAAAATTACAAAATATTGACCAAAAATTCGAAAATAAACCAATGATGCAGCTAGATAGATATTTTAATAACAAATTCAGAGAGGTATTCCACTTTTAAATCGGGTAAAAATTTCAAAAGTTATGGGCTAAGCAGTGCTGGGATCTGGTCACTTTTCTGCAAACCCATTTTTTGCAAATTTTGACAGGTCGGGGGTCATAAAAAATTACAAAATATTGACCAAAAATTCGAAAATAAACCAATGATGCAGCTAGATAGATATTTTAATAACAAATTCAGAGAGGTATTCCACTTTTAAATCGGGTAAAAATTTCAAAAGTTATGGGCTAAGCAGTGCTGGGATCTGGTCACTTTTCTGCAAACCCATTTTTTGCAAATTTTGACAGGTCGGGGGTCATAAAAAATTACAAAATATTGACCAAAAATTCGAAAATAAACCAATGATGCAGCTAGATAGATATTTTAATAACAAATTCAGAGAGGTATTCCACTTTTAAATCGGGTAAAAATTTCAAAAGTTATGGGCTAAGCAGTGCTGGGATCTGGTCACTTTTCTGCAAACCCATTTTTTGCAAATTTTGACAGGTCGGGGGTCATAAAAAATTACAAAATATTGACCAAAAATTCGAAAATTAACCAATGATGCAGCTAGATAGATATTTTAATAACAAATTCAGAGAGGTATTCCACTTTTAAATCGGGTAAAAATTTCAAAAGTTATGGGCTAAGCAGTGCTGGGATCTGGTCACTTTTCTGCAAACTCATTTTTTGCAAATTTTGACAGGTCGGGGTGTCATAAAAAATTACATAATATTGACCAAAAATTCGAAAATAAACCAATGATGCAGCTAGATAGATATTTTAATAACAAATTCAGAGAGGTATTCCACTTTTAAATCGGGTAAAAATTTCAAAAGTTATGGGCTAAGCAGTGCTGGGATCTGGTCACTTTTCTGCAAACCCATTTTTTGCAAATTTTGACAGGTCGGGGGTCATAAAAAATTACAAAATATTGACCAAAAATTCGAAAATAAACCAATAATGCAGCTAGATAGATATTTTAATAACAAACTCAGAGAGGTATTCCACTTTTAAATCGGGTAAAAATTTCAAAAGTTATGGGCTAAGCAGTGCTGGGATCTGGTCACTTTTCTGGAAACCCATTTTTTTGCAAATTTTGACAGGTCGGGGGTCATAAAAAATTACAAAACATTAACCAAAAATTCGAAAATAAACCAATGATGCAGCTAGATAGATATTTTAATAACAAATTCAGAGAGGTATTCCACTTTTAAATCGGGTACAAATTTCAAAAGTTATGGGCTAAGCAGTGCTGGGATCTGGTCACTTTTCTGCAAACCCATTTTTTGCAAATTTTGACAGGTCGGGGGTCATAAAAAATTACAAAATATTGACCAAAAATTCGAAAATAAACCAATAATGCAGCTAGATAGATATTTTAATAACAAACTCAGAGGGGTATTCCACTTTTAAATCGGGTAAAAATTTCAAAAGTTATGGGCTAAGCAGTGCTGGGATCTGGTCACTTTTCTGCAAACCCATTTTTTGCAAATTTTGACAGGTCGGGGGTCATAAAAAATTACAAAACATTGACCAAAAATTCGAAAATAAACCAATGATGCAGCTAGATAGATATTTTAATAACAAATTCAGAGAGGTATTCCACTTTTAAATCGGGTAAAAATTTCAAAAGTTATGGGCTAAGCAGTGCTGGGATCTGGTCACTTTTCTGCAAACCCATTTTTTGCAAATTTTGACAGGTCGGGGGTCATAAAAAATTACAAAATATTGACCAAAAATTCGAAAATAAACCAATAATGCAGCTAGATAGATATTTTAATAACAAATTCACAGAGGTATTCCACTTTTAAATCGGGTAAAAATTTCAAAAGTTATGGGCTAAGCAGTGCTGGGATCTGGTCACTTTTCTGCAAACCCATTTTTTGCAAATTTTGACAGGTCGGGGGTCATAAAAAATTACAAAATATTGACCAAAAATTCGAAAATAAACCAATGATGCAGCTAGATAGATATTTTAATAACAAATTCAGAGAGGTATTCCACTTTTAAATCGGGTAAAAATTTCAAAAGTTATGGGCTAAGCAGTGCTGGGATCTGGTCACTTTTCTGCAAACCCATTTTTTGCAAATTTTGACAGGTCGGGGGTCATAAGAAATTACAAAATATTGACCAAAAATTCGAAAATAAACCAATAATGCAGCTAGATAGATATTTTAATAACAAATTCAGAGAGGTATTCCACTTTTAAATCGGGTAAAAATTTCAAAAGTTATGGGCTAAGCAGTGCTGGGATCTGGTCACTTTTCTGCAAACCCATTTTTTGCAAATTTTGACAGGTCGGGGGTCATAAAAAATTACAAAATATTGACCAAAAATTCGAAAATAAACCAATGATGCAGCTAGATAGATATTTTAATAACAAACTCAGAGAGGTATTCCACTTTTAAATCGGGTAAAAATTTCAAAAGTTATGGGCTAAGCAGTGCTGGGATCTGGTCACTTTTCTGCAAACCCTTTTTTGCAAATTTTGACAGGTCGGGGGTCATACAAAAATTACAAAATATTAACCAAAAATTCGAAAATAAACCAACGATGCAGCTAGATAGATATTTTAATAACAAATTCAGAGAGGTATTCCACTTTTAAATCGGGTAAAAATTTCAAAAGTTATGGGCTAAGCAGTGCTGGGATCTGGTCACTTTTCTGCAAACCCATTTTTTGCAAATTTTGACAGGTCGGGGGTCATAAAAAATTACAAAATATTGACCAAAAATTCGAAAATTAACCAATGATGCAGCTAGATAGATATTTTAATAACAAATTCAGAGAGGTATTCCACTTTTAAATCGGGTTAAAATTTCTAAAGTTATGGGCTAAGCAGTGCTGGGATCTGGTCACTTTTCTGCAAACCCATTTTTTGCAAATTTTGACAGGTCGGGGGTCATAAAAAATTACAAAATATTGACCAAAAATTCGAAAATTAACCAATGATGCAGCTAGATAGATATTTAAATAACAAATTCAGAGAGGTATTCCACTTTTAAATCGGGTAAACATTTCAAAAGTTATGGGCTAAGCAGTGCTGGGATCTGGTCACTTTTCTGCAAACTCATTTTTTGCAAATTTTGACAGGTCAGGGGGTCATAAAAAATTACATAATATTGACCAAAAATTCGAAAATAAACCAATGATGCAGCTAGATAGATATTTTAATAACAAATTCAGAGAGGTATTCCACTTTTAAATCGGGTAAAAATTTCAAAAGTTATGGGCTAAGCAGTGCTGGGATCTGGTCACTTTTCTGCAAAACCATTTTTTGCAAATTTTGACAAGTCGGGGGTCATAAATAATTACAAAACATTGACCAAAAATTCGAAAATAAACCAATAATGCAGCTAGATAGATATTTTAATAACAAACTCAGAGAGGTATTCCACTTTTAAATCGGGTAAAAATTTCAAAAGTTATGGGCTAAGCAGTGCTGGGATCTGGTCACTTTTCTGCAAACCCATTTTTTGCAAATTTTGACAGGTCGGGGGTCATAAAAAATTACAAAATATTGACCAAAAATTCGAAAATAAACCAATAATGCAGCTAGATAGATATTTTAATAACAAATTCACAGAGGTATTCCACTTTTAAATCGGGTAAAAATTTCAAAAGTTATGGGCTAAGCAGTGCTGGGATCTGGTCACTTTTCTGCAAACCCATTTTTTGCAAATTTTGACAGGTCGGGGGTCATAAAAAATTACAAAATATTGACCAAAAATTCGAAAATAAACCAATAATGCAGCTAGATAGATATTTTAATAACAAATTCAGAGAGGTATTCCACTTTTAAATCGGGTAAAAATTTCAAAAGTTATGGGCTAAGCAGTGCTGGGATCTGGTCACTTTTCTGCAAACCCATTTTTTGCAAATTTTGACAGGTCGGGGGTCATAAAAAATTACAAAATATTGACCAAAAATTCGAAAATAAACCAATAATGCAGCTAGATAGATATTTTAATAACAAACTCAGAGAGGTATTCCACTTTTAAATCGGGTAAAAAATTTCAAAAGTTATGGGCTAAGCAGTGCTGGGATCTGGTCACTTTTCTGGAAACCCATTTTTTGCAAATTTTGACAGGTCGGGGGTCATACAAAAATTACAAAACATTAACCAAAAATTCGAAAATAAACCAACGATGCAGCTAGATAGATATTTTAATAACAAATTCAGAGAGGTATTCCACTTTTAAATCGGGTAAAAATTTCAAAAGTTATGGGCTAAGCAGTGCTGGGATCTGGTCACTTTTCTGCAAACCCATTTTTTGCAAATTTTGACAGGTCGGGGGTCATAAAAAATTACAAAATATTGACCAAAAATTCGAAAATAAACCAATGATGCAGCTAGATAGATATTTTAATAACAAATTCAGAGAGGTATTCCACTTTTAAATCGGGTAAAAATTTCAAAAGTTATGGGCTAAGCAGTGCTGGGATCGGTCTTTTGCAAACCATTTTGCAAATTTTGACAGGTCGGGGGTCATAAAAAATTACAAAATATTGACCAAAAATTCGAAAATTAACCATTGATGCAGCTAGATAGATATTTTAATAACAAATTCAGAGAGGTATTCCACTTTTAAATCGGGTAAAAATTTCAAAAGTTATGGGCTAAGCAGTGCTGGGATCTGGTCACTTTTCTGCAAACCCATTTTTTGCAAATTTTGACAGGTCGGGGGTCATAAAAAATTACAAAATATTGACCAAAAATTCGAAAATTAACCATTGATGCAGCTAGATAGATATTTTAATAACAAATTCAGAGAGGTATTCCACTTTTAAATCGGGTAAAAATTTCAAAAGTTATGGGCTAAGCAGTGCTGGGATCTGGTCACTTTTCTGCAAACCCATTTTTTGCAAATTTTGACAGGTCAGGGGGTCATAAAAAATTACAAAATATTGACCAAAAATTCGAAAATAAACCAATGATGCAGCTAGATAGATATTTTAATAACAAATTCAGAGAGGTATTCCACTTTTAAATCGGGTAAAAATTTCAAAAGTTATGGGCTAAGCAGTGCTGGGATCTGGTCACTTTTCTGCAAACCCATTTTTTGCAAATTTTGACAAGTCGGGGGTCATAAAATAATTACAAAACATTGACCAAAAATTCGAAAATAAACCAATAATGCAGCTAGATAGATATTTTAATAACAAATTCAGAGAGGTATTCCACTTTTAAATCGGGTAAAAATTTCAAAAGTTATGGGCTAAGCAGTGCTGGGATCTGGTCACTTTTCTGCAAACCCATTTTTTGCAAATTTTGACAGGTCGGGGGTCATAAAAAATTACAAAATATTGACCAAAAATTCGAAAATAAACCAATGATGCAGCTAGATAGATATTTTAATAACAAATTCAGAGAGGTATTCCACTTTTAAATCGGGTAAAAATTTCAAAAGTTATGGGCTAAGCAGTGCTGGGATCTGGTCACTTTTCTGCAAACCCATTTTTTGCAAATTTTGACAGGTCGGGGGTCATAAAAAATTACAAAATATTGACCAAAAATTCGAAAATAAACCAATGATGCAGCTAGATAGATATTTTAATAACAAATTCAGAGAGGTATTCCACTTTTAAATCGGGTAAAAATTTCAAAAGTTATGGGCTAAGCAGTGCTGGGATCTGGTCACTTTTCTGCAAACCCATTTTTTGCAAATTTTGACAGGTCGGGGGTCATAAAAAATTACAAAATATTGACCAAAAATTCGAAAATAAACCAATAATGCAGCTAGATAGATATTTTAATAACAAATTCAGAGAGGTATTCCACTTTTAAATCGGGTAAAAATTTCAAAAGTTATGGGCTAAGCAGTGCTGGGATCTGGTCACTTTTCTGCAAACCCATTTTTTGCAAATTTTGACAGGTCGGGGGTCATAAAAAATTACAAAATATTGACCAAAAATTCGAAAATAAACCAATGATGCAGCTAGATAGATATTTTAATAACAAATTCAGAGAGGTATTCCACTTTTAAATCGGGTAAAAATTTCAAAAGTTATGGGCTAAGCAGTGCTGGGATCTGGTCACTTTTCTGGAAACCCATTTTTTGCAAATTTTGACAGGTCGGGGGTCATAAAAAATTACAAAATATTGACCAAAAATTCGAAAATAAACCAATGATGCAGCTAGATAGATATTTTAATAACAAATTCAGAGAGGTATTCCACTTTTAAATCGGGTAAAAATTTCAAAAGTTATGGGCTAAGCAGTGCTGGGATCTGGTCACTTTTCTGGAAACCCATTTTTTGCAAATTTTGACAGGTCGGGGGTCATAAAAAATTACAAAATATTGACCAAAAATTCGAAAATAAACCAATGATGCAGCTAGATAGATATTTTAATAACAAATTCAGAGAGGTATTCCACTTTTAAATCGGGTAAAAATTTCAAAAGTTATGGGCTAAGCAGTGCTGGGATCTGGTCACTTTTCTGCAAACCCATTTTTTGCAAATTTTGACAGGTCGGGGGTCATAAAAAATTACAAAATATTGACCAAAAATTCGAAAATAAACCAATAATGCAGCTAGATAGATATTTTAATAACAAATTCAGAGAGGTATTCCACTTTTAAATCGGGTAAAAATTTCAAAAGTTATGGGCTAAGCAGTGCTGGGATCTGGTCACTTTTCTGCAAACCCATTTTTTGCACATTTTGACAGGTCGGGGGGTCATAAAAAATTAAAAAATATTGACCAAAAATTCGAAAATAAACCAATGATGCAGCTAGATAGATATTTTAATAACAAATTCAGAGAGGTATTCCACTTTTAAATCGGGTAAAAATTTCAAAAGTTATGGGCTAAGCAGTGCTGGGATCTGGTCACTTTTCTGCAAACCCATTTTTTGCAAATTTTGACAGGTCGGGGGTCATAAAAAATTACAAAACATTGACCAAAAATTCGAAAATAAACCAATGATGCAGCTAGATAGATATTTTAATAACAAATTCAGAGAGGTATTCCACTTTTAAATCGGGTAAAAATTTCAAAAGTTATGGGCTAAGCAGTGCTGGGATCTGGTCACTTTTCTGCAAACCCATTTTTTGCAAATTTTGACAGGTCGGGGGTCATAAAAAATTACAAAATATTGACCAAAAATTCGAAAATAAACCAATAATGCAGCTAGATAGATATTTT
Organism: Drosophila ficusphila; assembly: GCF_018152265.1. Lineage (NCBI taxonomy): Eukaryota > Metazoa > Arthropoda > Insecta > Diptera > Drosophilidae > Drosophila > Drosophila ficusphila. The sequence goes on from NW_025064119.1 coordinate 25,261, forward strand.
AATAACAAATTCAGAGAGGTATTCCACTTTTAAATCGGGTAAAAATTTCAAAAGTTATGGGCTAAGCAGTGCTGGGATCTGGTCACTTTTCTGCAAACCCATTTTTTGCAAATTTTGACAGGTCGGGGGTCATAAAAAATTACAAAACATTGACCAAAAATTCGAAAATAAACCAATGATGCAGCTAGATAGATATTTTAATAACAAATTCAGAGAGGTATTCCACTTTTAAATCGGGTAAAAATTTCAAAAGTTATGGGCTAAGCAGTGCTGGGATCTGGTCACTTTTCTGCAAACCCATTTTTTGCAAATTTTGACAGGTCGGGGGTCATAAAAAATTACAAAATATTGACCAAAAATTCGAAAATAAACCAATGATGCAGCTAGATAGATATTTTAATAACAAATTCAGAGAGGTATTCCACTTTTAAATCGGGTAAAAATTTCAAAAGTTATGGGCTAAGCAGTGCTGGGATCTGGTCACTTTTCTGCAAACCCATTTTTTGCAAATTTTGACAGGTCGGGGGTCATAAAAAATTACAAAACATTGACCAAAAATTCGAAAATAAACCAATGATGCAGCTAGATAGATATTTTAATAACAAATTCAGAGAGGTATTCCACTTTTAAATCGGGTAAAAATTTCAAAAGTTATGGGCTAAGCAGTGCTGGGATCTGGTCACTTTTCTGCAAACCCATTTTTTGCAAATTTTGACAGGTCGGGGGGTCATAAAAAATTACAAAATATTGACCAAAAATTCGAAAATAAACCAATGATGCAGCTAGATAGATATTTTAATAACAAATTCAGAGAGGTATTCCACTTTTAAATCGGGTAAAAATTTCAAAAGTTATGGGCTAAGCAGTGCTGGGATCTGGTCACTTTTCTGCAAACCCATTTTTTGCAAATTTTGACAGGTCGGGGGGTCATAAAAAATTACAAAATATTGACCAAAAATTCGAAAATAAACCAATGATGCAGCTAGATAGATATTCTAATAACAAATTCAGAGAGGTATTCCACTTTTAAATCGGGTAAAAATTTCAAAAGTTATGGGCTAAGCAGTGCTGGGATCTGGTCACTTTTCTGCAAACCCATTTTTTGCAAATTTTGACAGGTCGGGGGTCATAAAAAATTACAAAATATTGACCAAAAATTCGAAAATAAACCAATGATGCAGCTAGATAGATATTTTAATAACAAATTCAGAGAGGTATTCCACTTTTAAATCGGGTAAAAATTTCAAAAGTTATGGGCTAAGCAGTGCTGGGATCTGGTCACTTTTCTGCAAACCCATTTTTTGCAAATTTTGACAGGTCGGGGGTCATAAAAAATTACAAAATATTAACCAAAAATTCGAAAATAAACCAATGATGCAGCTAGATAGATATTTTAATAACAAATTCAGAGAGGTATTCCACTTTTAAATCGGGTAAAAATTTCAAAAGTTATGGGCTAAGCAGTGCTGGGATCTGGTCACTTTTCTGCAAACCCATTTTTTGCAAATTTTGACAGGTCGGGGGTCATAAAAAATTACAAAATATTGACCAAAAATTCGAAAATAAACCAATAATGCAGCTAGATAGATATTTTAATAACAAATTCAGAGAGGTATTCCACTTTTAAATCGGGTAAAAATTTCAAAAGTTATGGGCTAAGCAGTGCTGGGATCTGGTCACTTTTCTGCAAACCCATTTTTTGCAAATTTTGACAGGTCGGGGGTCATAAAAAATTACAAAATATTGACCAAAAATTCGAAAATAAACCAATAATGCAGCTAGATAGATATTTTAATAACAAATTCAGAGAGGTATTCCACTTTTAAATCGGGTAAAAATTTCAAAAGTTATGGGCTAAGCAGTGCTGGGATCTGGTCACTTTTCTGCAAACCCATTTTTTGCAAATTTTGACAGGTCGGGGGTCATAAAAAATTACAAAATATTGACCAAAAATTCGAAAATAAACCAATGATGCAGCTAGATAGATATTTTAATAACAAATTCAGAGAGGTATTCCACTTTTAAATCGGGTAAAAATTTCAAAAGTTATGGGCTAAGCAGTGCTGGGATCTGGTCACTTTTCTGCAAACCCATTTTTTGCAAATTTTGACAGGTCGGGGGTCATAAAAAATTAAAAAATATTGACCAAAAATTCGAAAATAAACCAATAATGCGGCTAGATAGATATTCTAATATCAAATGCAGAGAGGTATTCCACTTTTAAATCGGGTAAAAATTTCAAAAGTTATGGGCTAAGCAGTGCTGGGATCTGGTCACTTTTCTGCAAACCCATTTTTTGCAAATTTTGACAGGTCGGGGGGTCATAAAAAATTAAAAAATATTGACCAAAAATTCGAAAATAAACCAATAATGCGGCTAGATAGATATTCTAATATCAAATGCAGAGAGGTATTCCACTTTTAAATCGGGTAAAAATTTCAAAAGTTATGGGCTAAGCAGTGCTGGGATCTGGTCACTTTTCTGCAAACCCATTTTTTGCAAATTTTGACAGGTCGGGGGTCATAAAAAATTACAAAATATTGACCAAAAATTCGAAAATAAACCAATGATGCAGCTAGATAGATATTTTAATAACAAATTCAGAGAGGTATTCCACTTTTAAATCGGGTAAAAATTTCAAAAGTTATGGGCTAAGCAGTGCTGGGATCTGGTCACTTTTCTGCAAACCCATTTTTTGCAAATTTTGACAGGTCGGGGGTCATAAAAAATTACAAAACATTGACCAAAAATTCGAAAATAAACCAATAATGCAGCTAGATAGATATTTTAATAACAAATTCAGAGAGGTATTCCACTTTTAAATCGGGTAAAAATTTCAAAAGTTATGGGCTAAGCAGTGCTGGGATCTGGTCACTTTTCTGCAAACCCATTTTTTGCAAATTTTGACAGGTCGGGGGTCATAAAAAATTAAAAAATATTGACCAAAAATTCGAAAATAAACCAATAATGCGGCTAGATAGATATTCTAATATCAAATGCAGAGAGGTATTCCACTTTTAAATCGGGTAAAAATTTCAAAAGTTATGGGCTAAGCAGTGCTGGGATCTGGTCACTTTTCTGCAAACCCATTTTTTGCAAATTTTGACAGGTCGGGGGTCATAAAAAATTACAAAATATTGACCAAAAATTCGAAAATAAACCAATGATGCAGCTAGATAGATATTTTAATAACAAATTCAGAGAGGTATTCCACTTTTAAATCGGGTAAAAATTTCAAAAGTTATGGGCTAAGCAGTGCTGGGATCTGGTCACTTTTCTGCAAACCCATTTTTTGCAAATTTTGACAAGTCGGGGGTCATAAAAAATTACAAAATATTGACCAAAAATTCGAAAATAAACCAATGATGCAGCTAGATAGATATTTTAATAACAAATTCAGAGAGGTATTCCACTTTTAAATCGGGTAAAAATTTCAAAAGTTATGGGCTAAGCAGTGCTGGGATCTGGTCACTTTTCTGCAAACCCATTTTTTGCAAATTTTGACAGGTCGGGGGTCATAAAAAATTACAAAATATTGACCAAAAATTCGAAAATAAACCAATAATGCAGCTAGATAGATATTTTAATAACAAATTCAGAGAGGTATTCCACTTTTAAATCGGGTAAAAATTTCAAAAGTTATGGGCTAAGCAGTGCTGGGATCTGGTCACTTTTCTGCAAACCCATTTTTTGCAAATTTTGACAGGTCGGGGGTCATAAAAAATTACAAAATATTGACCAAAAATTCGAAAATAAACCAATAATGCAGCTAGATAGATATTCTAATAACAAATTCAGAGAGGTATTCCACTTTTAAATCGGGTAAAAATTTCAAAAGTTATGGGCTAAGCAGTGCTGGGATCTGGTCACTTTTCTGCAAACCCATTTTTTGCAAATTTTGACAGGTCGGGGGGTCATAAAAAATTACAAAATATTGACCAAAAATTCGAAAATAAACCAATGATGCAGCTAGATAGATATTTTAATAACAAATTCAGAGAGGTATTCCACTTTTAAATCGGGTAAAAATTTCAAAAGTTATGGGCTAAGCAGTGCTGGGATCTGGTCACTTTTCTGCAAACCCATTTTTTGCAAATTTTGACAGGTCGGGGGTCATAAAAAATTACAAAATATTGACCAAAAATTCGAAAATAAACCAATGATGCAGCTAGATAGATATTTTAATAACAAATTCAGAGAGGTATTCCACTTTTAAATCGGGTAAAAATTTCAAAAGTTATGGGCTAAGCAGTGCTGGGATCTGGTCACTTTTCTGCAAACCCATTTTTTGCAAATTTTGACAGGTCGGGGGTCATAAAAAATTACAAAATATTGACCAAAAATTCGAAAATAAACCAATAATGCAGCTAGATAGATATTCTAATAACAAATTCAGAGAGGTATTCCACTTTTAAATCGGGTAAAAATTTCAAAAGTTATGGGCTAAGCAGTGCTGGGATCTGGTCACTTTTCTGCAAACCCATTTTTTGCAAATTTTGACAGGTCGGGGGTCATAAAAAATTAAAAAATATTGACCAAAAATTCGAAAATAAACCAATGATGCGGCTAGATAGATATTCTAATATCAAATGCAGAGAGGTATTCCACTTTTAAATCGGGTAAAAATTTCAAAAGTTATGGGCTAAGCAGTGCTGGGATCTGGTCACTTTTCTGCAAACCCATTTTTTGCAAATTTTGACAGGTCGGGGGTCATAAAAAATTACAAAATATTGACCAAAAATTCGAAAATAAACCAATGATGCAGCTAGATAGATATTTTAATAACAAATTCAGAGAGGTATTCCACTTTTAAATCGGGTAAAAATTTCAAAAGTTATGGGCTAAGCAGTGCTGGGATCTGGTCACTTTTTGGTCATTTTCTGAAACCCATTTTTTGCAAATTTTGACAGGTCGTTGGGGTCATAAAAAATTACAAAATATTGACCAAAAATTTAAAAATAAACCAATGATGCAGCTAGATAGATATTTTAATAACAAATTCAGAGAGGTATTCCACTTTTATATGATCGCGGTAAAAATTTCAAAAGTTATGGGCTAAGCAGTGTCTTATGGGATCTGGTCACTTTTCTGAAAAGCCCATTTTTTTGCAAATTTTTACAGGTCGGGGGTCATAAAATAATTACAAAAATATTGACCAAAAATTCGAAAATAAACCAATGTATGCAGCTAGATAGATATTAATTAAAAAAAAATTCCGAGAGGTATTCCATTTTTAGTAAATCGGGTAAAGCGCAATTTTACCAAAAGTTATGGGCTAAGCAGTGCTGGGATCTGGTCACTTTTCTGCAAACCCATTTTTTGCAAATTTTGACAGGTCGGGGGTCATAAAAAATTACAAAACATTGACCAAAAATTCGAAAATAAACCAATAATGCAGCTAGATAGATATTCTAATAACAAATTCAGAGAGGTATTCCACTTTTAAATCGGGTAAAAATTTCAAAAGTTATGGGCTAAGCAGTGCTGGGATCTGGTCACTTTTCTGCAAACCCATTTTTTGCAAATTTTGACAGGTCGGGGGTCATAAAAAATTAAAAAATATTGACCAAAAATTCGAAAATAAACCAATAATGCGGCTAGATAGATATTCTAATATCAAATGCAGAGAGGTATTCCACTTTTAAATCGGGTAAAAATTTCAAAAGTTATGGGCTAAGCAGTGCTGGGATCTGGTCACTTTTCTGCAAACCCATTTTTTGCAAATTTTGACAAGTCGGGGGTCATAAAAAATTACAAAACATTGACCAAAAATTCGAAAATAAACCAATGATGCAGCTAGATAGATATTTTAATAACAAATTCAGAGAGGTATTCCACTTTTAAATCGGGTAAAAATTTCAAAAGTTATGGGCTAAGCAGTGCTGGGATCTGGTCACTTTTCTGCAAACCCATTTTTTGCAAATTTTGACAAGTCGGGGGTCATAAAAAATTACAAAACATTGACCAAAAATTCGAAAATAAACCAATAATGCAGCTAGATAGATATTTTAATAACAAATTCAGAGAGGTATTCCACTTTTAAATCGGGTAAAAATTTCAAAAGTTATGGGCTAAGCAGTGCTGGGATCTGGTCACTTTTCTGCAAACCCATTTTTTGCAAATTTTGACAGGTCGGGGGGTCATAAAAAATTACAAAATATTGACCAAAAATTCGAAAATAAACCAATAATGCAGCTAGATAGATATTTTAATAACAAATTCAGAGAGGTATTCCACTTTTAAATCGGGTAAAAATTTCAAAAGTTATGGGCTAAGCAGTGCTGGGATCTGGTCACTTTTCTGCAAACCCATTTTTTGCACATTTTGACAGGTCGGGGGGTCATAAAAAATTAAAAAATATTGACCAAAAATTCGAAAATAAACCAATGATGCAGCTAGATAGATATTCTAATAACAAATTCAGAGAGGTATTCCACTTTTAAATCGGGTAAAAATTTCAAAAGTTATGGGCTAAGCAGTGCTGGGATCTGGTCACTTTTCTGCAAACCCATTTTTTGCAAATTTTGACAAGTCGGGGGTCATAAAAAATTACAAAACATTGACCAAAAATTCGAAAATAAACCAATAATGCAGCTAGATAGATATTCTAATAACAAATTCAGAGAGGTATTCCACTTTTAAATCGGGTAAAAATTTCAAAAGTTATGGGCTAAGCAGTGCTGGGATCTGGTCACTTTTCTGCAAACCCATTTTTTGCAAATTTTGACAGGTCGGGGGTCATAAAAAATTAAAAAATATTGACCAAAAATTCGAAAATAAACCAATAATGCGGCTAGATAGATATTCTAATATCAAATGCAGAGAGGTATTCCACTTTTAAATCGGGTAAAAATTTCAAAAGTTATGGGCTAAGCAGTGCTGGGATCTGGTCACTTTTCTGCAAACCCATTTTTTGCAAATTTTGACAAGTCGGGGGTCATAAAAAATTACAAAACATTGACCAAAAATTCGAAAATAAACCAATGATGCGGCTAGATAGATATTTTAATAACAAATTCAGAGAGGTATTCCACTTTTAAATCGGGTAAAAATTTCAAAAGTTATGGGCTAAGCAGTGCTGGGATCTGGTCACTTTTCTGGAAACCCATTTTTTGCAAATTTTGACAAGTCGGGGGTCATAAAAAATTACAAAACATTGACCAAAAATTCGAAAATAAACCAATTATGCAGCTAGATAGATATTTTAATAACAAATTCAGAGAGGTATTCCACTTTTAAATCGGGTAAAAATTTCAAAAGTTATGGGCTAAGCAGTGCTGGGATCTGGTCACTTTTCTGCAAACCCATTTTCTGCAAATTTTGACAGGTCGGGGGTCATAAAAAATTACAAAATATTGACCAAAAATTCGAAAATAAACCAATAATGCAGCTAGATAAATATTTTAATAACAAATTCAGAGAGGTATTCCACTTTTAAATCGGGTAAAAATTTCAAAAGTGATGGGCTAAGCAGTGCTGGGATCTGGTCACTTTTCTGCAAACCCATTTTTTGCAAATTTTGACAAGTCGGGGGTCATAAAAAAATACAAAACATTGACCAAAAATTCGAAAATAAACCAATGATGCAGCTAGATAGATATTCTAATAACAAATTCAGAGAGGTATTCCACTTTTAAATCGGGTAAAAATTTCAAAAGTTTGGGCTAAGCAGTGCTGGGATCTGGTCACTTTTCTGCAAACCCATTTTTTGCAAATTTTGACAGGTCGGGGGTCATAAAAAATTACAAAATATTGACCAAAAATTCGAAAATAAACCAATGATGCAGCTAGATAGATATTTTAATAACAAATTCAGAGAGGTATTCCACTTTTAAATCGGGTTAAAATTTCAAAAGTTATGGGCTAAGCAGTGCTGGGATCTGGTCACTTTTCTGCAACCCCATTTTTTGCAAATTTTGACAGGTCGGGGGTCATAAAAAATTACAAAATATTGACCAAAAATTCGAAAATTAACCAATGATGCAGCTAGATAGATATTTTAATAACAAATTCAGAGAGGTATTCCACTTTTAAATCGGGTAACAATTTCAAAAGTTATGGGCTAAGCAGTGCTGGGATCTGGTCACTTTTCTGCAAACCCATTTTTTGCAAATTTTGACAGGTCGGGGGTCATAAAAAATTACAAAATATTGACCAAAAATTCGAAAATAAACCAATGATGCAGCTAGATAGATATTTTAATAACAAATTCAGAGAGGTATTCCACTTTTAAATCGGGTAAAAATTTCAAAAGTTATGGGCTAAGCAGTGCTGGGATCTGGTCACTTTTCTGCAAACTCATTTTTTGCAAATTTTGACAGGTCGGGGGGGCATAAAAAATTACATAATATTGACCAAAAATTCGAAAAAAAACCAATGATGCAGCTAGATAGATATTTTAATAACAAATTCAGAGAGGTATTCCACTTTTAAATCGGGTAAAAATTTCAAAAGTTATGGGCTAAGCAGTGCTGGGATCTGGTCACTTTTCTGCAAACCCATTTTTTGCAAATTTTGACAGGTCGGGGGTCATAAAAAATTACAAAATATTGACCAAAAATTCGAAAATAAACCAATAATGCAGCTAGATAGATATTTTAATAACAAACTCAGAGAGGTATTCCACTTTTAAATCGGGTAAAAAATTTCAAAAGTTATGGGCTAAGCAGTGCTGGGATCTGGTCACTTTTCTGGAAACCCATTTTTTGCAAATTTTGACAGGTCGGGGGTCATACAAAAATTACAAAACATTAACCAAAAATTCGAAAATAAACCAATGATGCAGCTAGATAGATATTTTAATAACAAATTCAGAGAGGTATTCCACTTTTAAATCGGGTACAAATTTCAAAAGTTATGGGCTAAGCAGTGCTGGGATCTGGTCACTTTTCTGCAAACCCATTTTTTGCAAATTTTGACAGGTCGGGGGTCATAAAAAATTACAAAATATTGACCAAAAATTCGAAAATAAGCCAAAAATGCAGCTAGATAGATATTCTAATAACAAACTCAGAGGGGTATTCCACTTTTAAATCGGGTAAAAATTTCAAAAGTTTGGGCTAAGCAGTGCTGGGATCTGGTCACTTTTCTGCAAACCCATTTTTTGCAAATTTTGACAAGTCGGGGGTCATAAAAAAATACAAAACATTGACCAAAAATTCGAAAATAAACCAATGATGCAGCTAGATAGATATTCTAATAACAAATTCAGAGAGGTATTCCACTTTTAAATCGGGTAAAAATTTCAAAAGTTATGGGCTAAGCAGTGCTGGGATCTGGTCACTTTTCTGCAAACCCATTTTCTGCAAATTTTGACAGGTCGGGGGTCATAAAAAATTACAAAATATCAACCAAAAATTCGAAAATAAACCAATGATGCAGCTAGATAGATATTTTAATAACGAATTCAGAGAGGTATTCCACTTTTAAATCGGGTAAAAATTTCAAAAGTTATGGGCTAAGCAGGGCTGGGATCTGGTCACTTTTCTGGAAACCCATTTTTTGCAAATTTTGACAGGTCGGGGGTCACAAAAAATTACAAAATATTGACCAAAAATTCGAAAATAAACCAATAATGCAGCTAGATAGATATTTTAATCAGGGACCGTAATCATTATAAGTAATATTTTAAAAATTACTTTGTAATGATTACTTATCGATTTTTAATTTTTTAAATCAAGACTAATAATTATTTTTGAGCAAAAAAATAAAAATCACAAATAATCATTATTTTTGAGCAAAAAAAATAAAAATCAGAAATAATGATTATTTGTGATTTTTATTTTTTTCGCTCAAAATAAAACTCAACAAGCAACAACTTTTGATCCTTTAAGGATATTACCAATATTGTCCTATGTCCTTATAAAGGGACCGTAGAGCAACAATTGACAACAACAACAACAACAATAAAATGTATTTTACCTGTGCTTGTTGCAATTATTTAATATAAGGTCAACTGTTTTTTTTTCGGCAGCTTCGTCTTCCTGAATGTTATCTATCTCAGCTTCATACTCCGATTTATGCTTAGTTTGCATATGCCGCTTCATGTTGCTCACGTACTCGCCAACTAACGTAAATTTGCAAATTTTGCACTCCGAAACATTATTTCCCGCGTGGAAATTAAAAAAATTGCGGAGAACAAAATTTCGCTTGCGACCCATATCGAAACTAGAAATGTCACGAATATTCGGCTAGTATTCGGTATTCGGCCTATTTGGTCACTTTTTTTGGTATTCGGTATTCGGCCGAAAAAAACACATCACTTTTATCAGAACTTCTTTTTATTATCAAATTAAAATATGTCAATAAATAAAATTAATACGCGGTTGTTGTCAATTGTTGCTCTAGGGTCCCTTTATAAGGACATAGGACAATATTGGTAATATCCTTAAAGGATCAAAAGTTGTTGCTTGTTGAGTTTTATTTTGAGCGAAAAAATAAAAATCACATATAATCATTATTTTTGATTTTTTTTTTTTGCTCAAAAATAATAATTATTTGTGATTTTTATTTTTTTTGCTCAAACATAATGTTTAACAATAGAAGAATAAATATAAAAATTAAAAATTAAAAATCATCAAGGATATTCATAGTGTATCCTTAAAGAATAAAAACGTGCTAGTCATGCTTGTTCTATGTTGATTGGAAGTGATTGATTTATTCATTTGAAAATAGCGACAATAATCATTATTTACGGTCCCTGATTTTAATAACAAATTCAGAGAGGTATTCCACATTTAAATCGGGTAAAAATTTCAAAAGTTATGGGCTAAGCAGTGCTGGGATCTGGTCACTTTTCTGCAAACCCATTTTTTGCAAATTTTGACAGGTTGGGGGTCATAAAAAATTACAAAACATTGACCAAAAATTCGAAAATAAACCAACGATGCAGCTAGATAGATATTTAAATAACAAATTCAGAGAGGTATTCCACTTTTAAATCGGGTAAAAATTTCAAAAGTTATGGGCTAAGCAGTGCTGGGATCTGGTCACTTTTCTGCAAACCCGTTTTTTGCACATTTTGACAGGTCGGGGGGTCATAAAAAATTAAAAAAATATTGACCAAAAATTCGAAAATAAACCAATAATGCGGCTAGATAGATATTCTAATATCAAATGCAGAGAGGTATTCCACTTTTAAATCGGGTAAAAATTTCAAAAGTTATGGGCTAAGCAGTGCTGGGATCTGGTCACTTTTCTGCAAACCCATTTTTTGCAAATTTTGACAGGTCGGGGGTCACAAAAAATTACAAAATATTGACCAAAAATTCGAAAATAAACCAATAATGCAGCTAGATAGATATTTTAATAACAAATTCAGAGAGGTATTCCACATTAAAATCGGGTAAAAATTTCAAAAGTTATGGGCTAAGCAGTGCTGGGATCTGGTCACTTTTCTGCAAACCCATTTTTTGCAAATTTTGACAGGTCGGGGGTCATAAAAAATTACAAAATATTGACCAAAAATTCGAAAATAAACCAACGATGCAGCTAGATAGATATTTAAATAACAAATTCAGAGAGGTATTCCACTTTTAAATCGGGTAAAAATTTCAAAAGTTATGGGCTAAGCAGTGCTGGGATCTGGTCACTTTTCTGCAAACCCGTTTTTTGCACATTTTGACAGGTCGGGGGGTCATAAAAAATTAAAAAATATTGACCAAAAATTCGAAAATAAACCAATAATGCGGCTAGATAGATATTCTAATATCAAATGCAGAGAGGTATTCCACTTTTAAATCGGGTTAAAATTTCTAAAGTTATGGGCTAAGCAGTGCTGGGATCTGGTCACTTTTCTGCAAACCCATTTTTTGCAAATTTTGACAAGTCGGGGGTCATAAAAAATTACAAAATATTGACCAAAAATTCGAAAATAAACCAATGATGCAGCTAGATAGATATTTTAATAACAAATTCAGAGATGTATTCCACTTTTAAATCGGGTAAAAATTTCAAAACTTACGGGCTAAGCAGTGCTGGGATCTGGTCACTTTTCTGCAAACCCATTTTTTGCAAATTTTGACAAGTCGGGGGTCATAAAAAATTACAAAATATTGACCAAAAATTCGAAAATAAGCCAATAATGCAGCTAGATAGATATTCTAATAACAAACTCAGAGGGGTATTCCACTTTTAAATCGGGTAAAAATTTCAAAAGTTTGGGCTAAGCAGTGCTGGGATCTGGTCACTTTTCTGGAAACCCATTTTTTTCAAATTTTGACAGGTCGGGGGTCATAAAAAATTACAAAATATTGACCAAAAATTTGAAAATAAACCAATGATGCAGCTAGATAGATATTTTAATAACAAATTCAGAGAGGTATTCCACTTTTAAATCGGGTAAAAATTTCAAAAGTTATGGGCTAAGCAGTGCTGGGATCTGGTCACTTTTCTGCAAACCCGTTTTTTGCACATTTTGACAGGTCGGGGGGTCATAAAAAATTAAAAAAATATTGACCAAAAATTCGAAAATAAACCAATAATGCGGCTAGATAGATATTCTAATATCAAATGCAGAGAGGTATTCCACTTTTAAATCGGGTAAAAATTTCAAAAGTGATGGGCTAAGCAGTGCTGGGATCTGGTCACTTTTCTGCAAACCCATTTTTTGCAAATTTTGACAAGTCGGGGGTCATAAAACATTACAAAACATTGACCAAAAATTCGAAAATAAACCAATGATGCAGCTAGATAGATATTTTAATAACAAATTCAGAGAGGTATTTCACTTTTAAATCGGGTAAAAATTTCAAAAGTTATGGGCTAAGCAGTGCTGGGATCTGGTCACTTTTCTGCAAACCCGTTTTTTGCACATTTTGACAGGTCGGGGGGGTCATAAAAAATTAAAAAATATTGACCAAAAATTCGAAAATAAACCAATGATGCGGCTAGATAGATATTCTAATATCAAATGCAGAGAGGTATTCCACTTTTAAATCGGGTAAAAAATTCAAAAGTTATGGGCTAAGCAGTGCTGGGATCTGGTCACTTTTCTGCAAACCCATTTTTTGCAAATTTTGACAAGTCGGGGGTCATAAAAAATTATAAAACATTGACCAAAAATTCGAAAATAAACCAATAATGCAGCTAGATAGATATTCTAATAACAAATTCAGAGAGGTATTCCACATTTAAATCGGGTAAAAATTTCAAAAGATTGGGCTAAGCAGTGCTGGGATCTGGTCACTTTTCTGCAAACACATTTTTTGCAAATTTTGACAGGTCGGGGGTCTTAAAAAATTAAAAAAATATTGACCAAAAATTCGAAAATAAACCAATAATGCGGCTAGATAGATATTCTAATATCAAATGCAGAGAGGTATTCCACTTTTAAATCGGGTAAAAATTTCAAAAGTTATGGGCTAAGCAGTGCTGGGATCTGGTCACTTTTCTGCAAACCCATTTTTTGCAAATTTTGACAAGTCGGGGGTCATAAAAAATTACAAAACATTGACCAAAAATTCGAAAATAAACCAATGATGCAGCTAGATAGATATTTTAATAACAAATTCAGAGAGGTATTCCACTTTTAAATCGGGTAAAAATTTCAAAAGTTATGGGCTAAGCAGTGCTGGGATCTGGTCACTTTTCTGGAAACCCATTTTTTGCAAATTTTGACAAGTCGGGGGTCATAAAAAATTACAAAACATTGACCAAAAATTCGAAAATAAACCAATGATGCAGCTAGATAGATATTTTAATAACAAATTCAGAGAGGTATTCCACTTTTAAATCGGGTAAAAATTTCAAAAGTTATGGGCTAAGCAGTGCTGGGATCTGGTCACTTTTCTGCAAACCCATTTTTTGCAAATTTTGACAAGTCGGGGGTCATAAAAAAATACAAAACATTGACCAAAAATTCGAAAATAAACAAATGATGCAGCTAGATAGATATTCTAATAACAAATTCAGAGAGGTATTCCACTTTTAAATCGGGTTAAAATTTCAAAAGTTATGGGCTAAGCAGTGCTGGGATCTGGTCACTTTTCTGCAAACTCATTTTTTGCAAATTTTGACAGGTCGGGGGGTCATAAAAAATTACATAATATTGACCAAAAATTCGAAAATAAACCAATGATGCAGCTAGATAGATATTTTAATAACAAATTCAGAGAGGTATTCCACTTTTAAATCGGGTAAAAATTTCAAAAGTTATGGGCTAAGCAGTGCTGGGATCTGGTCACTTTTCTGCAAACCCATTTTTTGCAAATTTTGACAGGTCGGGGGTCATAAAAAATTACAAAATATTGACCAAAAATTCGAAAATAAACCAATTGTTTAGCTAATAAGCTTTTTTATTAGCTGTGGAAATTAAAGAATTAACAAAATTTTGAGTTCGATTTATGCGAGAGCAGCGATTTTATTTCGACGAAAATGAGTTACAAAAATGTTCCGTGAGATCGAAAGGAAGAATACAATTGAATTGAATAAAGACGCGGATCAGCCGATTGCTGACCGAAAGTATAAACCAACAAGCAACGAGAGTGGTGAATAGAACGATAAAGAGAGAGAGAGAGGGATGGTAATTATGCAGATAAGCTAAGAGCTAGCATTAAGAGAATCTACATATCTGCTGCGTCTGGATGACCCGACATACTCCCCCCGTTGGAAGCCTGGCTTTCAACAGCATCCTTAAGGGGCAGAAGACACAGCTTATTAACTGCTCGTTTTGTCACTCCAGATGTTGTCTTGAGAACGGCAACTCGAGCAACTCCATCTCCACCACAGAGAAGCTCAACGACTCTCGCTAGGGGCCACTTCATCGGAGGCAAGTTCTCATCCTTAACCAGCACCACGTCACCGACAACTAGGCCAGGCTTCGGGGTACGCCATTTGGAGCGCTGCTGCAGTAGCGTCAGGTATTCTTCCTTCCATCGGGTCCAGAAGACCTGCTGCAAGTAGGCCACACGTTGCCAGCCATCCAACCGATTGAAGTTAAGGGCGGTCACATCCGGCTCGATGAATGAGGATGGTGGGCCACCATTCAGAAAGTGGGCTGGCGTTAGCACATCCAGGTCAGCGGGATTTTCTGAAATTGAGACTAAAGGCCGGGAGTTAACTACTGCCGAGATATGGCACAGAAGAGTCCGCAGCTCGTCGAAGGCCAACACTGAAGGCCCAATAGCGCGGTAGAAATGGTGCTTCGCCGTCTTCACCGCAGCTTCCCAGAGACCACCAAAATGTGGCGATCTGGGAGGAATAAAACGCCAATCAATGAGCTCCGCTAGGCAAAAATCCAACGTCGCTTTCTGATGCTCGTCGCTGAGGAACAGGCGTCTCAACTCAATCAGCTCATTGCGTGCACCCACAAAGTTCGTTGCATTGTCCGACCAAATCTGCCGCGGTTTTCTCCTGGTGCATATAAATCTCTTGAGGCCATGCAGAAATGATACCGTTGAGAGATCCCTGATCAACTCCAAGTGAATGGCCTTTGTTGCGAAGCAGATAAAGACGCAAACGTAGCATTTTACTGGGGCCTTGTTTCGCACTTCCGGCTTGTAAAAGAATGGTCCACAAAAGTCAATGCCAGTGACTTCAAATGCATGAGAACCATCCAATCGCTCCTTTGGGAGATCCGCCATTACATGCTCCACTAATCGAGGCTTCGTTCGAAAGCATCTGACGCATTTGTTCAAAACCTTGCTCACTGTCTTCCTCCCCCAATAGGCCAATACTGGGATCGAACTATGCAGAGTAAGGCTCGAGGTCCAGTGTGCAGATTGCGCTCATGAAAATGAGTAACGATGGCGGCAGTGACAGGATGGCTCCGTGGCAATATGATTGGATGACGGGCATTAAAATCCAGCGACGAGTTCCTTAGTCGGCCATCCACTCTAAGAAGCCCAAACTGATCAATAAAAGGAGATAGAGATGCAAGCGAACTAGATTGGGCTACTACTCCTTTAGACTGCAAGGATTTAATGTCCTCCCATAAATGAGAACGCTGAACCAGACGAAGCAACAACTGAGTACCGCTTTGGATATCCGAAACCTTAAGATCCGGCTGCCGAATGCGATTGATAAATTTGAAGACGTATCCGAAAATCCTTTGAAGCGACGCGAAGGAATTTGCAAATTTGGAACAGGCTATGATGTCTACGTATGGCGATTTAATTAGCAGGACCTTTCGACGAAGCTCAAGTGTTGACTTCTCAGCAAGGATTGGGGAAGGCCAGTCAATCTTGGGTCTGCAAAGAAATGTCGGCCCGTTAAACCATATAGGGGACTCGCTCAGCTCAGTGGGAAGGACACCTCGGGAAAGAATGTCAGCCGGATTCAAAGAAGTTGGAACGTAACGCCACTCCATCGAATCGGTTCGCTCTTGAATGGCAGCAACTCGGTTTGCCACAAACATGTTGAATCTGGAGGGCTCGTCTCGGATCCAGGACAGCGCAACCGCAGAGTCACTCCAACAATAATACTGTCCCTTAAATACGTTGGTGCCAGCTACTTCCGAGATGAGCTTAGACAAGAGATCGGCTCCACAAAGCTCCAGCTTGGGCACGGTGAGTGTCTTCAAGGGAGCGACCCTTGACTTTGAACAAAGCAACTGCGACTGTCCACTGCACACGATGTAGACACAGGCGCCGTATGCTTCCATGCTGGCATCACAAAATCCATGGACCTGAATCTCAGAGTTAGGAGACAGAACTAGCCGAGGGAAACACAAACGCTTGATTTGCACAAAACTCCTGCATATCGAATTCCATTCCGTATTCTGAGCTTCAGGAAGGCTTTCATCCCAGGATAACCTTTCCTTGCACAATTGCTGAAGGAAAATTTTCGCTTTTGCTATCACCGGACCAACCAATCCAAGAGGATCATAAAATCGTGCAATGGCAGACAAGACAGAACGCCTACAGGGACTTGAGGTCAACTGCAAGACAGAAAACGAGAACAATAGCTGATCAGAGGCAGGATCCCAGGCTAAACCCAGAGTTTTGGTAAAGTCAGTGCCGTCATCAAACTTCAAATATGACTCCTTATCTTCGTCAGACACTCCACACAAAGCCGCTGGCACGTTTGAGCACCACTTTCTAAGTTTAAAGCCTCCTCTGGACAGAATTTTAGAGGTCTGATCTACAATGATGATAGCCTCGTCCACGGTCTGGGCTCCAGATATCAGATCATCTACGTAAAAGTCGCGCTGAATGACCTCAGCCCCAAGCGGAAACGAAGAATGCTCGTCTGTTGACAGCTGATGCATAGCCCGCACAGCCAGAAATGATGCAGGCTTCGTGCCATAAGTGACGGTGTCCAGCTTGAATACTTGCAGCTTGTCCTGTGGGGAAGTCCTCCATAAAATGCATTGCAAATAGCTGTCCTCTGGATGTACCTTGACACAACGGTACATCTTACAAATGTCTCCAGTGATGGCTACCGGGTATGAGCGAAATCGAATTAAAATCTGGAACAGGGTATGTTGAATTACGGGGCCTGCCATGAGCAAATCATTGAGAGAGTAGCCTGATGAAGTAGCGGCAGATCCGTCAAAAACGACGCGAAGCTTTGTAGTGGAACTATCCTCCTTTGTGACGCAATGATGAGGCAAAAAGAAGCGACAAGAAGCGAGGTCTGCGCCAGCAACTGTTGACATGTGCCCCAAGTCAAAGTATTCCTTTATAAAAGCCGCATATTGGGCCTTCAAGGCTGGCCGACGATCTAGCTTCCTCTCTAGGGACAGGAATCTACGATAAGCTTGCTGGTAGGACTCACCCAATAATTCCAGGTTGAGCTTGGCAGGCAAACGAACAGAATAGTCTCCAGCAGGGGAACGAATGAAATGCTTTTTAAAGTGCGCCTCACAGTCCTGTTCTTCCTTAGTAGAATGCGCAATTGGCTCCACGCAGCTTTCCACCTCCCAAAATCGACGAAGAAGATCATCAAGTCGATCTAAGCTATTATCCCTACTAACGATAGGTAAAGGAATGGTCGAGATTAACGATGAGCCATTGGAGACGCCATATCCTCCGGAAACAACCCATCCCAGGCGAGTTTTTTGTATAAGCGGTAATCCAGGTGGGAGCTTAATTTGCCCAACGCACAACAGCTCGTAAAATAAACTGGCTCCAATCAAGAGATCCACACGCTGAGGGACATAAAATGTAGGATCAGCTAATTGTATGTTTTGCGGTATTTTCCAGCTGCCGATGTCCACATTGAAACTAGGCTGTCGCTCAGTTATATTGGGAGCAATAACTGCGGTTATGTTCACCGTGTATTCAGAGGTTCGGGACTGCATCGTAATATTGACTGAGTGACCATTGGTAACAAAGCTGGAATCACCTATTCCAGTCACAGAAGCCGAAGTCTTTATCTTCTTTATTTGAAGCTGATCTGCGAAGCGAGATGTTATTAGATGCAGCTGAGAACCGGAGTCAAGAAGGGCTCGACATGGAACGAAAACTCCAGACCGATTTCTTACGAGAACAGTGGCAGTGGCTAGGAGCACAATGTCAGTACTGAAATCCTGAGCAATAAGAGCAGTGGATGTGGAAGGCACGGCAGATGGTTCAACGACAGTATTGGGTACAATAGAGGCATGAGCTTCTAGAAGCTGAGATCCTGCCTGTGGGGAAGCTGAGGCCAAATTTCCCAAGTGAAGGAGGGTGTGGTGTTTAGCTCCGCATGCACGACAATTGCTGGAATTGCACTGTCTCAACTGATGCCCTAACTTAAGGCAGTTTATGCAAAGCGCGAGTCTCTTCACTTCTTGAAGCCGATTAGTAGGGGGCAGGGCTTTAAAATCTTGGCAGTAGTGAATAGAGTGACCAGAAGCATTACAATATGAACAAATCCATGGGTTGATATTTGTGGCAACAAAAGCAGATCTACGGGAATTGGACGTTCTATTATTTCCCACCTGATTGCCAGACGCGTAGCTTGCCATGGCGAAATCCATAGTCTCCAATGTCCTGCATCGCTGCTCCAAAAACGATGCCATGGATTCCCACGTCGGAATTACATTGACGAATGCTGGATCCTCTAACCGCTCTTCCCATTTGGCCTGGCTCGCAGGATCTAGCTTTTGCAGCAGTATTTGGACGATGATGCATCCTGCGATTTGTTCAGTCGTGCCCAATCCCTTCAGAGCACGAATATGAGCGTTGAATTTATCTGACAGATCACGAAGCGTCGAGACGGAACCACTTTGCACTGCCTTAAGCCCCAGGATCTCAGTAATGTGTGCCTGAAAAACCAAACGACGATTATCAAATCGGTTTTGCAATAAGTTCAAAGCAACAGAATAATTGCCATCCGAAATTTCCAGCGAGCGGATGGTTTCCAACGCAGAATCCCTCAGGCATGAACGTAGATGCTGCAGCTTTTCTATGTTGGTCAGGTCAGGATGACTGTCTATGATGGATGTGAACATGGAATAAAAATCTGCCCAATTCGCATAACCTCCAGCGAATTTCGGAAGTTCAAGAGCGGGAAGTGGAATCGCTCGGCGAGTTTGTCGCTGCTGATGGCCGGAAAGACCGGGCGTATTACCATCAGCAAAAGTTGAATGTTGTAATTGCGAGGAGCGCTTCGTGATCTCCGATCGAACCGTCGACTTCAGAACTACGATGACATCATCAAATTTCTCCTCCAATTCACTTCCAATTTCCTCAAAATCCAACTCTTCGAGCTCGTTGAGAACCCTTTTAAATGCCGTTTGAAGTTCCTCGATAAGTTCCAACCTCACATGAAGGCCAGAATCGTCAAAAGAATTCAAAGCCGAACTTGAAAGAGATTCCATTAACCGCTCCACTCTATTAAACATTGAAGTTGCCTTGCGCTTCAGAAATGTCACCCTGTTTGAATTGCCATTGTCGGTGACGCTTACCGAATTTTCTTGAGACATATTAAGCAGGCACAACAACAACAATAAATGCAGCAGTTTCGGCGGGCAAATTTGGCTTCAGCGGGAAGATGAACGCAAAAAGGGAATAGCGAAAAATGATCCGCTGCTGGTATATCGCCTTATGTACGAGTTTGTGTAACAATTTGTTTATTTGCACAAATCAATTAATATATGTATATACATTAATATTGTTTAGGGCAGGCAAACGCACAATTCAGCTGCAACTCGGCGGGCAAAATTCGGCTTTAGCGGGAAGATGAGCGCAAAGAAAAATAACGAAAATCTGGTCTATATACCGCCTTATGTACAAGCTTGTGTTATGTTATTTGCACAAATCAACTTATACGAATTTGTTTTGTTTATGGCCGGCCAACGCACAACGAAGCTGCAGCACCGATTAAAAGAGATATGCAGCTGGTAAAATAAATTAATTCTTGTGAATTGCACTGGGTATTTTTATGCACAAATCACGTCGGGGTCACCAATGTTTAGCTAATAAGCTTTTTTATTAGCTGTGGAAATTAAAGAATTAACAAAATTTTGAGTTCGATTTATGCGAGAGCAGCGATTTTATTTCGACGAAAATGAGTTACAAAAATGTTCCGTGAGATCGAAAGGAAGAATACAATTGAATTGAATAAAGACGCGGATCAGCCGATTGCTGACCGAAAGTATAAACCAACAAGCAACGAGAGTGGTGAATAGAACGATAAAGAGAGAGAGAGAGGGATGGTAATTATGCAGATAAGCTAAGAGCTAGCATTAAGAGAATCTACATATCTGCTGCGTCTGGATGACCCGACACCAATAATGCAGCTAGATAGATATTTTAATAACAAACTCAGAGAGGTATTCCACTTTTAAATCGGGTAAAAATTTCAAAAGTTATGGGCTAAGCAGTGCTGGGATCTGGTCACTTTTCTGGAAACCCATTTTTTGCAAATTTTGACAGGTCGGGGGTCATACAAAAATTACAAAACATTAACCAAAAATTCGAAAATAAACCAATGATGCAGCTAGATAGATATTTTAATAACAAATTCAGAGAGGTATTCCACTTTTAAATCGGGTACAAATTTCAAAAGTTATGGGCTAAGCAGTGCTGGGATCTGGTCACTTTTCTGCAAACCCATTTTTTGCAAATTTTGACAGGTCGGGGGTCATAAAAAATTACAAAATATTGACCAAAAATTCGAAAATAAGCCAAAAATGCAGCTAGATAGATATTCTAATAACAAACTCAGAGGGGTATTCCACTTTTAAATCGGGTAAAAATTTCAAAAGTTTGGGCTAAGCAGTGCTGGGATCTGGTCACTTTTCTGCAAACCCATTTTTTGCAAATTTTGACAAGTCGGGGGTCATAAAAAAATACAAAACATTGACCAAAAATTCGAAAATAAACCAATGATGCAGCTAGATAGATATTTTAATAACGAATTCAGAGAGGTATTCCACTTTTAAATCGGGTAAAAATTTCAAAAGTTATGGGCTAAGCAGGGCTGGGATCTGGTCACTTTTCTGGAAACCCATTTTTTGCAAATTTTGACAGGTCGGGGGTCACAAAAAATTACAAAATATTGACCAAAAATTCGAAAATAAACCAATAATGCAGCTAGATAGATATTTTAATAACAAATTCAGAGAGGTATTCCACTTTTAAATCGGGTAAAAATTTCAAAAGTTATGGGCTAAGCAGTGCTGGGATCTGGTCACTTTTCTGCAAACCCATTTTTTGCAAATTTTGACAGGTTGGGGGTCATAAAAAATTACAAAACATTGACCAAAAATTCGAAAATAAACCAACGATGCAGCTAGATAGATATTTAAATAACAAATGCAGAGAGGTATTCCACTTTTAAATCGGGTAAAAATTTCAAAAGTTATGGGCTAAGCAGTGCTGGGATCTGGTCACTTTTCTGCAAACCCATTTTTTGCAAATTTTGACAGGTTGGGGGTCATAAAAAATTACAAAACATTGACCAAAAATTCGAAAATAAACCAACGATGCAGCTAGATAGATATTTAAATAACAAATTCAGAGAGGTATTCCACTTTTAAATCGGGTAAAAATTTCAAAAGTTATGGGCTAAGCAGTGCTGGGATCTGGTCACTTTTCTGCAAACCCGTTTTTTGCACATTTTGACGGGTCGGGGGGTCATAAAAAATTAAAAAAATATTGACCAAAAATTCGAAAATAAACCAATAATGCGGCTAGATAGATATTCTAATATCAAATGCAGAGAGGTATTCCACTTTTAAATCGGGTAAAAATTTCAAAAGTGATGGGCTAAGCAGTGCTGGGATCTGGTCACTTTTCTGCAAACCCATTTTTTGCAAATTTTGACAGGTCGGGGGGTCATAAAAAATTACAAAACATTGACCAAAAATTCGAAAATAAACCAATAATGCAGCTAGATAGATATTTTAATAACAAATTCAGAGAGGTATTCCACTTTTAAATCGGGTAAAAATTTCAAAAGTTATGGGCTAAGCAGTGCTGGGATCTGGTCACTTTTCTGCAAAACCATTTTTTGCAAATTTTGACAAGTCGGGGGTCATAAAAAATTACAAAACATTGACCAAAAATTCGAAAATAAACCAATAATGCAGCTAGATAGATATTCTAACAACAAATTCAGAGAGGTATTCCACATTTAAATCGGGTAAAAATTTCAAAAGATTGGGCTAAGCAGTGCTGGGATCTGGTCACTTTTCTGGAAACCCATTTTTTGCAAATTTTGACAGGTCGGGGGTCATAAAAAATTACAAAATATTGACCAAAAATTCGAAAATAAACCAACGATGCAGCTAGATAGATATTTTAATAACAAATTCAGAGAGGTATTCCACTTTTAAATCGGGTATAAATTTCAAAAGTTATGGGCTAAGCAGTGCTGGGATCTGGTCACTTTTCTGCAAACCCATTTTTTGCAAATTTTGACAGGTCGGGGGTCATAAAAAATTACAAAATATTGACCAAAAATTCGAAAATAAACCAATGATGCAGCTAGATAGATATTTTAATAACAAATTCAGAGAGGTATTCCACTTTTAAATCGGGTAAAAATTTCAAAAGTTTGGGCTAAGCAGTGCTGGGATCTGGTCACTTTTCTGCAAACCCATTTTTTGCAAATTTTGACAAGTCGGGGGTCATAAAAAATTACAAAACATTGACCAAAAAATCGAAAATAAACCAATGATGCAGCTAGATAGATATTTTAATAACAAATTCAGAGAGGTATTCCACTTTTAAATCGGGTAAAAATTTCAAAAGTTATGGGCTAAGCAGTGCTGGGATCTGGTCACTTTTCTGCAAAACCATTTTTTGCAAATTTTGACAAGTCGGGGGTCATAAAAAATTACAAAACATTGACCAAAAATTCGAAAATAAACCAATAATGCAGCTAGATAGATATTCTAACAACAAATTCAGAGAGGTATTCCACATTTAAATCGGGTAAAAATTTCAAAAGATTGGGCTAAGCAGTGCTGGGATCTGGTCACTTTTCTGCAAACCCGTTTTTTGCACATTTTGACAGGTCGGGGGGTCATAAAAAATTAAAAAATATTGACCAAAAATTCGAAAATAAACCAATAATGCGGCTAGATAGATATTCTAATATCAAATGCAGAGAGGTATTCCACTTTTAAATCGGGTTAAAATTTCTAAAGTTATGGGCTAAGCAGTGCTGGGATCTGGTCACTTTTCTGCAAACCCATTTTTTGCAAATTTTGGGTCATAAAAAATTACAAAATATTGACCAAAAATTCGAAAATAAACCAATGATGCAGCTAGATAGATATTTTAATAACAAATTCAGAGATGTATTCCACTTTTAAATCGGGTAAAAATTTCAAAACTTACGGGCTAAGCAGTGCTGGGATCTGGTCACTTTTCTGCAAACCCATTTTTTGCAAATTTTGACAAGTCGGGGGTCATAAAAAATTACAAAATATTGACCAAAAATTCGAAAATAAGCCAATAATGCAGCTAGATAGATATTCTAATAACAAACTCAGAGGGGTATTCCACTTTTAAATCGGGTAAAAATTTCAAAAGTTTGGGCTAAGCAGTGCTGGGATCTGGTCACTTTTCTGGAAACCCATTTTTTTCAAATTTTGACAGGTCGGGGGTCATAAAAAATTACAAAATATTGACCAAAAATTTGAAAATAAACCAATGATGCAGCTAGATAGATATTTTAATAACAAATTCAGAGAGGTATTCCACTTTTAAATCGGGTAAAAATTTCAAAAGTTATGGGCTAAGCAGTGCTGGGATCTGGTCACTTTTCTGCAAACCCGTTTTTTGCACATTTTGACAGGTCGGGGGGTCATAAAAAATTAAAAAAATATTGACCAAAAATTCGAAAATAAACCAATAATGCGGCTAGATAGATATTCTAATATCAAATGCAGAGAGGTATTCCACTTTTAAATCGGGTAAAAATTTCAAAAGTGATGGGCTAAGCAGTGCTGGGATCTGGTCACTTTTCTGCAAACCCATTTTTTGCAAATTTTGACAAGTCGGGGGTCATAAAACATTACAAAACATTGACCAAAAATTCGAAAATAAACCAATGATGCAGCTAGATAGATATTTTAATAACAAATTCAGAGAGGTATTTCACTTTTAAATCGGGTAAAAATTTCAAAAGTTATGGGCTAAGCAGTGCTGGGATCTGGTCACTTTTCTGCAAACCCGTTTTTTGCACATTTTGACAGGTCGGGGGGTCATAAAAAATTAAAAAAATATTGACCAAAAATTCGAAAATAAACCAATGATGCGGCTAGATAGATATTCTAATATCAAATGCAGAGAGGTATTCCACTTTTAAATCGGGTAAAAAATTCAAAAGTTATGGGCTAAGCAGTGCTGGGATCTGGTCACTTTTCTGCAAACCCATTTTTTGCAAATTTTGACAAGTCGGGGGTCATAAAAAATTATAAAACATTGACCAAAAATTCGAAAATAAACCAATAATGCAGCTAGATAGATATTCTAATAACAAATTCAGAGAGGTATTCCACATTTAAATCGGGTAAAAATTTCAAAAGATTGGGCTAAGCAGTGCTGGGATCTGGTCACTTTTCTGCAAACCCATTTTTTGCAAATTTTGACAGGTCGGGGGTCTTAAAAAATTAAAAAAATATTGACCAAAAATTCGAAAATAAACCAATAATGCGGCTAGATAGATATTCTAATATCAAATGCAGAGAGGTATTCCACTTTTAAATCGGGTAAAAATTTCAAAAGTTATGGGCTAAGCAGTGCTGGGATCTGGTCACTTTTCTGCAAACCCATTTTTTGCAAATTTTGACAAGTCGGGGGTCATAAAAAATTACAAAACATTGACCAAAAATTCGAAAATAAACCAATGATGCAGCTAGATAGATATTTTAATAACAAATTCAGAGAGGTATTCCACTTTTAAATCGGGTAAAAATTTCAAAAGTTATGGGCTAAGCAGTGCTGGGATCTGGTCACTTTTCTGGAAACCCATTTTTTGCAAATTTTGACAGGTCGGGGGTCATAAAAAATTACAAAACATTGACCAAAAATTCGAAAATAAACCAATGATGCAGCTAGATAGATATTTTAATAACAAATTCAGAGAGGTATTCCACTTTTAAATCGGGTAAAAATTTCAAAAGTTATGGGCTAAGCAGTGCTGGGATCTGGTCACTTTTCTGCAAACCCATTTTCTGCAAATTTTGACAGGTCGGGGGTCATAAAAAATTACAAAATATTGACCAAAAATTCGAAAATAAACCAATAATGCAGCTAGATAGATATTTTAATAACAAATTCAGAGAGGTATTCCACTTTTAAATCGGGTAAAAATTTCAAAAGTGATGGGCTAAGCAGTGCTGGGATCTGGTCACTTTTCTGCAAACCCATTTTTTGCAAATTTTGACAAGTCGGGGGTCATAAAAAAATACAAAATATTGACCAAAAATTCGAAAATAAACCAATGATGCAGCTAGATAGATATTCTAATAACAAATTCAGAGAGGTATTCCACTTTTAAATCGGGTAAAAATTTCAAAAGTTATGGGCTAAGCAGTGCTGGGATCTGGTCACTTTTCTGCAAACCCATTTTTTGCAAATTTTGACAGGTCGGGGGTCATAAAAAATTACAAAATATTGACCAAAAATTCGAAAATTAACCAATGTTGCAGCATTAGATAGATATTTTAATAACAAATTCAGAAAGGTATTCCACTTTTAAATCGGGTAAAAATTTCAAAAGTTATGGGCTAAGCAGTGCTGGGATCTGGTCACTTTTCTGCAAACCCATTTTTTGCAAATTTTGACAGGTCGGGGGTCATAAAAAATTACAAAATATTGACCAAAAATTCGAAAAATAAACCAATAATGCAGCTAGATAGATATTTTAATAACAAATTCAGAGAGGTATTCCAGTTTTAAATCGGGTAAAAATTTCAAAAGTTATGGGCTAAGCAGGGCTGGGATCTGGTCACTTTTCTGCAAACTCATTTTTTGCAAATTTTGACAGGTCGGGGGGTCATAAAAAATTACATAATATTGACCAAAAATTCGAAAATAAACCAATGATGCAGCTAGATAGATATTTTAATAACAAATTCAGAGAGGTATTCCACTTTTAAATCGGGTAAAAATTTCAAAAGTTATGGGCTAAGCAGTGCTGGGATCTGGTCACTTTTCTGCAAACCCATTTTTGCAAATTTTGACAGGTCGGGGGTCATAAAAAATTACAAAATATTGACCAAAAATTCGAAAATAAACCAATTGTTTAGCTAATAAGCTTTTTTATTAGCTGTGGAAATTAAAGAATTAACAAAATTTTGAGTTCGATTTATGCGAGAGCAGCGATTTTATTTCGACGAAAATGCGTTACAAAAATGTTCCGTGAGATCGAAAGGAAGAATACAATTGAATTGAATAAAGACGCGGATCAGCCGATTGCTGACCGAAAGTATAAACCAACAAGCAACGAGAGTGGTGAATAGAACGATAAAGAGAGAGAGAGAGGGATGGTAATTATGCAGATAAGCTAAGAGCTAGCATTAAGAGAATCTACATATCTGCTGCGTCTGGATGACCCGACATACTCCCCCGTTGGAAGCCTGGCTTTCAACAGCATCCTTAAGGGGCAGCAGACACAGCTTATTAACTGCTCGTTTTGTCACTCCAGATGTTGTCTTGAGAACGGCAACTCGAGCAACTCCATCTCCACCACAGAGAAGCTCAACGACTCTCGCTAGGGGCCACTTCATCGGAGGCAAGTTCTCATCCTTAACCAGCACCACGTCACCGACAACTAGGCCAGGCTTCGGGGTACGCCATTTGGAGCGCTGCTGCAGTAGCGTCAGGTATTCTTCCTTCCATCGGGTCCAGAAGACCTGCTGCAAGTAGGCCACACGTTGCCAGCCATCCAACCGATTGAAGTTAAGGGCGGTCACATCCGGCTCGATGAATGAGGATGGTGGGCCACCATTCAGAAAGTGGGCTGGCGTTAGCACATCCAGGTCAGCGGGATTTTCTGAAATTGAGACTAAAGGCCGGGAGTTAACTACTGCCGAGATATGGCACAGAAGAGTCCGCAGCTCGTCGAAGGCCAACACTGAAGGCCCAATAGCGCGGTAGAAATGGTGCTTCGCCGTCTTCACCGCAGCTTCCCAGAGACCACCAAAATGCGGCGATCTGGGAGGAATAAAACGCCAATCAATGAGCTCCGCTAGGCAAAAATCCAACGTCGCTTTCTGATGCTCGTCGCTGAGGAACAGGCGTCTCAACTCAATCAGCTCATTGCGTGCACCCACAAAGTTCGTTGCATTGTCCGACCAAATCTGCCGCGGTTTTCTCCTGGTGCATATAAATCTCTTGAGGCCATGCAGAAATGATACCGTTGAGAGATCCCTGATCAACTCCAAGTGAATGGCCTTTGTTGCGAAGCAGATAAAGACGCAAACGTAGCATTTTACTGGGGCCTTGTTTCGCACTTCCGGCTTGTAAAAGAATGGTCCACAAAAGTCAATGCCAGTGACTTCAAATGCATGAGAACCATCCAATCGCTCCTTTGGGAGATCCGCCATTACATGCTCCACTAATCGAGGCTTCGTTCGAAAGCATCTGACGCATTTGTTCAAAACCTTGCTCACTGTCTTCCTCCCCCCAATAGGCCAATACTGGGATCGAACTATGCAGAGTAAGGCTCGAGGTCCAGTGTGCAGATTGCGCTCATGAAAATGAGTAACGATGGCGGCAGTGACAGGATGGCTCCGTGGCAATATGATTGGATGACGGGCATTAAAATCCAGCGACGAGTTCCTTAGTCGGCCATCCACTCTAAGAAGCCCAAACTGATCAATAAAAGGAGATAGAGATGCAAGCGAACTAGATTGGGCTACTACTCCTTTAGACTGCAAGGATTTAATGTCCTCCCATAAATGAGAACGCTGAACCAGACGAAGCAACAACTGAGTACCGCTTTGGATATCCGAAACCTTAAGATCCGGCTGCCGAATGCGATTGATAAATTTGAAGACGTATCCGAAAATCCTTTGAAGCGACGCGAAGGAATTTGCAAATTTGGAACAGGCTATGATGTCTACGTATGGCGATTTAATTAGCAGGACCTTTCGACGAAGCTCAAGTGTTGACTTCTCAGCAAGGATTGGGGAAGGCCAGTCAATCTTGGGTCTGCAAAGAAATGTCGGCCCGTTAAACCATATAGGGGACTCGCTCAGCTCAGTGGGAAGGACACCTCGGGAAAGAATGTCAGCCGGATTCAAAGAAGTTGGAACGTAACGCCACTCCATCGAATCGGTTCGCTCTTGAATGGCAGCAACTCGGTTTGCCACAAACATGTTGAATCTGGAGGGCTCGTCTCGGATCCAGGACAGCGCAACCGCAGAGTCACTCCAACAATAATACTGCCCCTTAAATACGTTGGTGCCAGCTACTTCCGAGATGAGTTTAGACAAGAGATCGGCTCCACAAAGCTCCAGCTTGGGCACGGTGAGTGTCTTCAAGGGAGCGACCCTTGACTTTGAACAAAGCAACTGCGACTGTCCACTGCACACGATGTAGACACAGGCGCCGTATGCTTCCATGCTGGCATCACAAAATCCATGGACCTGAATCTCAGAGTTAGGAGACAGAACTAGCCGAGGGAAACACAAACGCTTGATTTGCACAAAACTCCTGCATATCGAATTCCATTCCGTATTCTGAGCTTCAGGAAGGCTTTCATCCCAGGATAACCTTTCCTTGCACAATTGCTGAAGGAAAATTTTCGCTTTTGCTATCACCGGACCAACCAATCCAAGAGGATCATAAAATCGTGCAATGGCAGACAAGACAGAACGCCTACAGGGACTTGAGGTCAACTGCAAGACAGAAAACGAGAACAATAGCTGATCAGAGGCAGGATCCCAGGCTAAACCCAGAGTTTTGGTAAAGTCAGTGCCGTCATCAAACTTCAAATATGACTCCTTATCTTCGTCAGACACTCCACACAAAGCCGCTGGCACGTTTGAGCACCACTTTCTAAGTTTAAAGCCTCCTCTGGACAGAATTTTAGAGGTCTGATCTACAATGATGATAGCCTCGTCCACGGTCTGGGCTCCAGATATCAGATCATCTACGTAAAAGTCGCGCTGAATGACCTCAGCCCCAAGCGGAAACGAAAAATGCTCGTCTGTTGACAGCTGATGCATAGCCCGCACAGCCAGAAATGATGCAGGCTTCGTGCCATAAGTGACGGTGTCCAGCTTGAATACTTGCAGCTTGTCCTGTGGGGAAGTCCTCCATAAAATGCATTGCAAATAGCTGTCCTCTGGATGTACCTTGACACAACGGTACATCTTACAAATGTCTCCAGTGATGGCTACCGGGTATGAGCGAAATCGAATTAAAATCTGGAACAGGGTATGTTGAATTACGGGGCCTGCCATGAGCAAATCATTGAGAGAGTAGCCTGATGAAGTAGCGGCAGATCCGTCAAAAACGACGCGAAGCTTTGTAGTGGAACTATCCTCCTTTGTGACGCAATGATGAGGCAAAAAGAAGCGACAAGAAGCGAGGTCTGCGCCAGCAACTGTTGACATGTGCCCCAAGTCAAAGTATTCCTTTATAAAAGCCGCATATTGGGCCTTCAAGGCTGGCCGACGATCTAGCTTCCTCTCTAGGGACAGGAATCTACGATAAGCTTGCTGGTAGGACTCACCCAATAATTCCAGGTTGAGCTTGGCAGGCAAACGAACAGAATAGTCTCCAGCAGGGGAACGAATGAAATGCTTTTTAAAGTGCGCCTCACAGTCCTGTTCTTCCTTAGTAGAATGCGCAATTGGCTCCACGCAGCTTTCCACCTCCCAAAATCGACGAAGAAGATCATCAAGTCGATCTAAGCTATTATCCCTACTAACGATAGGTAAAGGAATGGTCGAGATTAACGATGAGCCATTGGAGACGCCATATCCTCCGGAAACAACCCATCCCAGGCGAGTTTTTTGTATAAGCGGTAATCCAGGTGGGAGCTTAATTTGCCCAACGCACAACAGCTCGTAAAATAAACTGGCTCCAATCAAGAGATCCACACGCTGAGGGACATAAAATGTAGGATCAGCTAATTGTATGTTTTGCGGTATTTTCCAGCTGCCGATGTCCACATTGAAACTAGGCTGTCGCTCAGTTATATTGGGAGCAATAACTGCGGTTATGTTCACCGTGTATTCAGAGGTTCGGGACTGCATCGTAATATTGACTGAGTGACCATTGGTAACAAAGCTGGAATCACCTATTCCAGTCACAGAAGCCGAAGTCTTTATCTTCTTTATTTGAAGCTGATCTGCGAAGCGAGATGTTATTAGATGCAGCTGAGAACCGGAGTCAAGAAGGGCTCGACATGGAACGAAAACTCCAGACCGATTTCTTACGAGAACAGTGGCAGTGGCTAGGAGCACAATGTCAGTACTGAAATCCTGAGCAATAAGAGCAGTGGATGTGGAAGGCACGGCAGATGGTTCAACGACAGTATTGGGTACAATAGAGGCATGAGCTTCTAGAAGCTGAGATCCTGCCTGTGGGGAAGCTGAGGCCAAATTTCCCAAGTGAAGGAGGGTGTGGTGTTTAGCTCCGCATGCACGACAATTGCTGGAATTGCACTGTCTCAACTGATGCCCTAACTTAAGGCAGTTTATGCAAAGCGCGAGTCTCTTCACTTCTTGAAGCCGATTAGTAGGGGGCAGGGCTTTAAAATCTTGGCAGTAGTGAATAGAGTGACCAGAAGCATTACAATATGAACAAATCCATGGGTTGATATTTGTGGCAACAAAAGCAGATCTACGGGAATTGGACGTTCTATTATTTCCCACCTGATTGCCAGACGCGTAGCTTGCCATGGCGAAATCCATAGTCTCCAATGTCCTGCATCGCTGCTCCAAAAACGATGCCATGGATTCCCACGTCGGAATTACATTGACGAATGCTGGATCCTCTAACCGCTCTTCCCATTTGGCCTGGCTCGCAGGATCTAGCTTTTGCAGCAGTACTTGGACGATGATGCATCCTGCGATTTGTTCAGTCGTGCCCAATCCCTTCAAAGCACGAATATGAGCGTTGAATTTATCTGACAGATCACGAAGCGTCGAGACGGAACCACTTTGCACTGCCTTAAGCCCCAGGATCTCAGTAATGTGTGCCTGAAAAACCAAACGACGATTATCAAATCGGTTTTGCAATAAGTTCAAAGCAACAGAATAATTGCCATCCGAAATTTCCAGCGAGCGGATGGTTTCCAACGCAGAATCCCTCAGGCATGAACGTAGATGCTGCAGCTTTTCTATGTTGGTCAGGTCAGGATGACTGTCTATGATGGATGTGAACATGGAATAAAAATCTGCCCAATTCGCATAACCTCCAGCGAATTTCGGAAGTTCAAGAGCGGGAAGTGGAATCGCTCGGCGAGTTTGTCGCTGCTGATGGCCGGAAAGACCGGGCGTATTACCATCAGCAAAAGTTGAATGTTGTAATTGCGAGGAGCGCTTCGTGATCTCCGATCGAACCGTCGACTTCAGAACTACGATGACATCATCAAATTTCTCCTCCAATTCACTTCCAATTTCCTCAAAATCCAACTCTTCGAGCTCGTTGAGAACCCTTTTAAATGCCGTTTGAAGTTCCTCGATAAGTTCCAACCTCACATGAAGGCCAGAATCGTCAAAAGAATTCAAAGCCGAACTTGAAAGAGATTCCATTAACCGCTCCACTCTATTAAACATTGAAGTTGCCTTGCGCTTCAGAAATGTCACCCTGTTTGAATTGCCATTGTCGGTGACGCTTACCGAATTTTCTTGAGACATATTAAGCAGGCACAACAACAACAATAAATGCAGCAGTTTCGGCGGGCAAATTTGGCTTCAGCGGGAAGATGAACGCAAAAAAGGGAATAGCGAAAAATGATCCGCTGCTGGTATATCGCCTTATGTACGAGTTTGTGTAACAATTTGTTTATTTGCACAAATCAATTAATATATGTATATACATTAATATTGTTTAGGGCAGGCAAACGCACAATTCAGCTGCAACTCGGCGGGCAAAATTCGGCTTTAGCGGGAAGATGAGCGCAAAGAAAAATAACGAAAATCTGGTCTATATACCGCCTTATGTACAAGCTTGTGTTATGTTATTTGCACAAATCAACTTATACGAATTTGTTTTGTTTATGGCCGGCCAACGCACAACGAAGCTGCAGCACCGATTAAAAGAGATATGCAGCTGGTAAAATAAATTAATTCTTGTGAATTGCACTGGGTATTTTTATGCACAAATCACGTCGGGGTCACCAATGTTTAGCTAATAAGCTTTTTTATGAGCTGTGGAAATTAAAGAATTAACAAAATTTTGAGTTCGATTTATGCGAGAGCAGCGATTTTATTTCGACGAAAAATGAGTTACAAAAATGTTCCGTGAGATCGAAAGGAAGAATACAATTGAATTGAATAAAGACGCGGATCAGCCGATTGCTGACCGAAAGTATAAACCAACAAGCAACGAGAGTGGTGAATAGAACGATAAAGAGAGAGAGAGAGAGGGATGGTAATTATGCAGATAAGCTAAGAGCTAGCATTAAGAGAATCTACATATCTGCTGCGTCTGGATGACCCGACTTACCAATAATGCAGCTAGATAGATATTTTAATAACAAACTCAGAGAGGTATTCCACTTTTAAATCGGGTAAAAATTTCAAAAGTTATGGGCTAAGCAGTGCTGGGATCTGGTCACTTTTCTGGAAACCCATTTTTTGCAAATTTTGACAGGTCGGGGGTCATACAAAAATTACAAAACATTAACCAAAAATTCGAAAATAAACCAATGATGCAGCTAGATAGATATATTAATAACGAATTCAGAGAGGTATTCCACTTTTAAATCGGGTAAAAATTTCAAAAGTTATGGGCTAAGCAGTGCTGGGATCTGGTCACTTTTCTGCAAACCCATTTTTTGCAAATTTTGACAGGTCGGGGGTCATAAAAAATTACAAAATATTGACCAAAAATTCGAAAATAAACCAATGATGCAGCTAGATAGATATTTTAATAACAAACTCAGAGGGGTATTCCACTTTTAAATCGGGTAAAAATTTCAAAAGTTTGGGCTAAGCAGTGCTGGGATCTGGTCACTTTTCTGCAAACCCATTTTTTGCAAATTTTGACAAGTCGGGGGTCATAAAAAAATACAAAACATTGACCAAAAATTCGAAAATAAACCAATGATGCAGCTAGATAGATATTTTAATAACGAATTCAGAGAGGTATTCCCCTTTTAAATCGGGTAAAAATTTCAAAAGTTATGGGCTAAGCAGGGCTGGGATCTGGTCACTTTTCTGGAAACCCATTTTTTGCAAATTTTGACAGGTCGGGGGGTCATAAAAAATTACAAAATATTGACCAAAAATTCGAAAATAAACCAATAATGCAGCTAGATAGATATTTTAATAACAAATTCAGAGAGGTATTCCACTTTTAAATCGGGTAAAAATTTCAAAAGTTATGGGCTAAGCAGTGCTGGGATCTGGTCACTTTTCTGCAAACCCATTTTTTGCAAATTTTGACAGGTCGGGGGTCATAAAAAATTACAAAACATTGACCAAAAATTCGAAAATAAACCAACGATGCAGCTAGATAGATATTTTAATAACAAATGCAGAGAGGTATTCCACTTTTTAAATCGGGTAAAAATTTCAAAAGTTATGGGCTAAGCAGTGCTGGGATCTGGTCACTTTTCTGCAAACCCATTTTTTGCAAATTTTGACAGGTCGGGGGTCATAAAAAATTACAAAACATTGACCAAAAATTCGAAAATAAACCAATGATGCAGCTAGATAGATATTTTAATAACAAATTCAGAGAGGTATTCCACTTTTAAATCGGGTAAAAATTTCAAAAGTTATGGGCTAAGCAGGGCTGGGATCTGGTCACTTTTCTGGAAACCCATTTTTTGCAAATTTTGACAGGTCGGGGGTCATAAAAAATTACAAAATATTGACCAAAAATTCGAAAATAAACCAATAATGCAGCTAGATAGATATTTTAATAACAAATTCAGAGAGGTATTCCACTTTTAAATCGGGTAAAAATTTCAAAAGTTATGGGCTAAGCAGTGCTGGGATCTGGTCACTTTTCTGCAAACCCATTTTTTGCAAATTTTGACAGGTCGGGGGTCATAAAAAATTACAAAACATTGACCAAAAATTCGAAAATAAACCAATGATGCAGCTAGATAGATATTTTAATAACAAATTCAGAGAGGTATTCCACTTTTAAATCGGGTAAAAATTTCAAAAGTTATGGGCTAAGCAGTGCTGGGATCTGGTCACTTTTCTGCAAACCCATTTTTTGCAAATTTTGACAGGTCGGGGGGTCATAAAAAATTAAAAAAATATTGACCAAAAATTCGAAAATAAACCAATAATGCGGCTAGATAGATATTCTAATATCAAATGCAGAGAGGTATTCCACTTTTAAATCGGGTAAAAATTTCAAAAGTGATGGGCTAAGCAGTGCTGGGATCTGGTCACTTTTCTGCAAACCCATTTTTTGCAAATTTTGACAGGTCGGGGGTCATAAAAAATTACAAAACATTGACCAAAAATTCGAAAATAAACCAATGATGCAGCTAGATAGATATTTTAATAACAAATTCAGAGAGGTATTCCACTTTTAAATCGGGTAAAAATTTCAAAAGTTATGGGCTAAGCAGTGCTGGGATCTGGTCACTTTTCTGGAAACCCATTTTTTGCAAATTTTGACAGGTCGGGGGTCATAAAAAATTACAAAATATTGACCAAAAATTCGAAAATAAACCAATGATGCAGCTAGATAGATATTTTAATAACAAATTCAGAGAGGTATTCCACTTTTAAATCGGGTAAAAATTTCAAAAGTTATGGGCTAAGCAGTGCTGGGATCTGGTCACTTTTCTGCAAACCCATTTTTTGCAAATTTTGACAGGTCGGGGGTCATAAAAAATTACAAAACATTGACCAAAAATTCGAAAATAAACCAATGATGCAGCTAGATAGATATTTTAATAACAAATTCAGAGAGGTATTCCACTTTTAAATCGGGTAAAAATTTCAAAAGTTATGGGCTAAGCAGTGCTGGGATCTGGTCACTTTTCTGCAAACCCATTTTTTGCAAATTTTGACAGGTCGGGGGTCATAAAAAATTACAAAACATTGACCAAAAATTCGAAAATAAACCAATGATGCAGCTAGATAGATATTTTAATAACAAATTCAGAGAGGTATTCCACTTTTAAATCGGGTAAAAATTTCAAAAGTTATGGGCTAAGCAGTGCTGGGATCTGGTCACTTTTCTGCAAACCCATTTTTTGCAAATTTTGACAGGTCGGGGGTCATAAAAAATTAAAAAATATTGACCAAAAATTCGAAAATAAACCAATAATGCGGCTAGATAGATATTCTAATATCAAATGCAGAGAGGTATTCCACTTTTAAATCGGGTAAAAATTTCAAAAGTGATGGGCTAAGCAGTGCTGGGATCTGGTCACTTTTCTGCAAACCCATTTTTTGCAAATTTTGACAGGTCGGGGGTCATAAAAAATTACAAAATATTGACCAAAAATTCGAAAATAAACCAATGATGCAGCTAGATAGATATTTTAATAACAAATTCAGAGAGGTATTCCACTTTTAAATCGGGTAAAAATTTCAAAAGTTATGGGCTAAGCAGTGCTGGGATCTGGTCACTTTTCTGCAAACCCATTTTTTGCAAATTTTGACAGGTCGGGGGGTCATAAAAAATTACAAAATATTGACCAAAAATTCGAAAATAAACCAATGATGCAGCTAGATAGATATTTTAATAACAAATTCAGAGAGGTATTCCACTTTTAAATCGGGTAAAAATTTCAAAAGTTTGGGCTAAGCAGTGCTGGGATCTGGTCACTTTTCTGCAAACCCATTTTTTGCAAATTTTGACAAGTCGGGGGTCATAAAAAATTACAAAACATTGACCAAAAAATCGAAAATAAACCAATGATGCAGCTAGATAGATATTTTAATAACAAATTCAGAGAGGTATTCCACTTTTAAATCGGGTAAAAATTTCAAAAGTTATGGGCTAAGCAGTGCTGGGATCTGGTCACTTTTCTGCAAACCCATTTTTTGCAAATTTTGACAGGTTGGGGGTCATAAAAAATTACAAAACATTGACCAAAAATTCGAAAATAAACCAATGATGCAGCTAGATAGATATTTTAATAACAAATTCAGAGAGGTATTCCACTTTTAAATCGGGTAAAAATTTCAAAAGTTATGGGCTAAGCAGTGCTGGGATCTGGTCACTTTTCTGCAAACCCATTTTTTGCAAATTTTGACAGGTCGGGGGTCATAAAAAATTACAAAACATTGACCAAAAATTCGAAAATAAACCAATGATGCAGCTAGATAGATATTTTAATAACAAATTCAGAGAGGTATTCCACTTTTAAATCGGGTAAAAATTTCAAAAGTTATGGGCTAAGCAGTGCTGGGATCTGGTCACTTTTCTGCAAACCCATTTTTTGCACATTTTGACAGGTCGGGGGGTCATAAAAAATTAAAAAATATTGACCAAAAATTCGAAAATAAACCAATAATGCGGCTAGATAGATATTCTAATATCAAATGCAGAGAGGTATTCCACTTTTAAATCGGGTAAAAATTTCAAAAGTGATGGGCTAAGCAGTGCTGGGATCTGGTCACTTTTCTGCAAACCCATTTTTTGCAAATTTTGACAGGTCGGGGGTCATAAAAAATTACAAAACATTGACCAAAAATTCGAAAATAAACCAATAATGCAGCTAGATAGATATTTTAATAACAAATTCAGAGAGGTATTCCACTTTTAAATCGGGTAAAAATTTCAAAAGTTATGGGCTAAGCAGTGCTGGGATCTGGTCACTTTTCTGCAAACCCATTTTTTGCAAATTTTGACAGGTCGGGGGTCATAAAAAATTACAAAACATTGACCAAAAATTCGAAAATAAACCAATAATGCAGCTAGATAGATATTTTAATAACAAATTCAGAGAGGTATTCCACTTTTAAATCGGGTAAAAATTTCAAAAGTTATGGGCTAAGCAGTGCTGGGATCTGGTCACTTTTCTGGAAACCCATTTTTTGCAAATTTTGACAGGTCGGGGGTCATAAAAAATTACAAAATATTGACCAAAAATTCGAAAATAAACCAATAATGCGGCTAGATAGATATTCTAATATCAAATGCAGAGAGGTATTCCACTTTTAAATCGGGTAAAAATTTCAAAAGTGATGGGCTAAGCAGTGCTGGGATCTGGTCACTTTTCTGCAAACCCATTTTTTGCAAATTTTGACAGGTCGGGGGGTCATAAAAAATTACAAAATATTGACCAAAAATTCGAAAATAAACCAATGATGCAGCTAGATAGATATTATAATAACAAATTCAGAGAGGTATTCCACTTTTAAATCGGGTAAAAATTTCAAAAGTTATGGGCTAAGCAGTGCTGGGATCTGGTCACTTTTCTGCAAACCCATTTTTTGCAAATTTTGACAAGGTCGGGGGTCATAAAAAATTACAAAACATTGACCAAAAAATCGAAAATAAACCAATGATGCAGCTAGATAGATATTTTAATAACAAATTCAGAGAGGTATTCCACTTTTAAATCGGGTAAAAATTTCAAAAGTTATGGGCTAAGCAGTGCTGGGATCTGGTCACTTTTCTGCAAAACCATTTTTTGCAAATTTTGACAAGTCGGGGGTCATAAAAAATTACAAAACATTGACCAAAAATTCGAAAATAAACCAATAATGCAGCTAGATAGATATTCTAACAACAAATTCAGAGAGGTATTCCACTTTTAAATCGGGTAAAAATTTCAAAAGTTTGGGCTAAGCAGTGCTGGGATCTGGTCACTTTTCTGGAAACCCATTTTTTGCAAATTTTGACAGGTCGGGGGTCATAAAAAATTACAAAATATTGACCAAAAATTCGAAAATAAACCAACGATGCAGCTAGATAGATATTTTAATAACAAATTCAGAGAGGTATTCCACTTTTAAATCGGGTATAAATTTCAAAAGTTATGGGCTAAGCAGTGCTGGGATCTGGTCACTTTTCTGCAAACCCATTTTTTGCAAATTTTGACAGGTCGGGGGGGTCATAAAAAATTACAAAATATTGACCAAAAATTCGAAAATAAACCAATGATGCAGCTAGATAGATATTATAATAACAAATTCAGAGAGGTATTCCACTTTTAAATCGGGTAAAAATTTCAAAAGTTTGGGCTAAGCAGTGCTGGGATCTGGTCACTTTTCTGCAAACCCATTTTTTGCAAATTTTGACAAGTCGGGGGTCATAAAAAATTACAAAACATTGACCAAAAAATCGAAAATAAACCAATGATGCAGCTAGATAGATATTTTAATAACAAATTCAGAGAGGTATTCCACTTTTAAATCGGGTAAAAATTTCAAAAGTGATGGGCTAAGCAGTGCTGGGATCTGGTCACTTTTCTGCAAACCCATTTTTTGCAAATTTTGACAGGTCGGGGGGTCATAAAAAATTACAAAACATTGACCAAAAATTCGAAAATAAACCAATAATGCAGCTAGATAGATATTTTAATAACAAATTCAGAGAGGTATTCCACTTTTAAATCGGGTAAAAATTTCAAAAGTTATGGGCTAAGCAGTGCTGGGATCTGGTCACTTTTCTGCAAAACCATTTTTTGCAGATTTTGACAAGTCGGGGGTCATAAAAAATTACAAAACATTGACCAAAAATTCGAAAATAAACCAATAATGCAGCTAGATAGATATTCTAACAACAAATTCAGAGAGGTATTCCACATTTAAATCGGGTAAAAATTTCAAAAGATTGGGCTAAGCAGTGCTGGGATCTGGTCACTTTTCTGGAAACCCATTTTTTGCAAATTTTGACAGGTCGGGGGTCATAAAAAATTACAAAATATTGACCAAAAATTCGAAAATAAACCAATAATGCGGCTAGATAGATATTCTAATATCAAATGCAGAGAGGTATTCCACTTTTAAATCGGGTAAAAATTTCAAAAGTGATGGGCTAAGCAGTGCTGGGATCTGGTCACTTTTCTGCAAACCCATTTTTTGCAAATTTTGACAGGTCGGGGGGTCATAAAAAATTACAAAATATTGACCAAAAATTCGAAAATAAACCAATGATGCAGCTAGATAGATATTATAATAACAAATTCAGAGAGGTATTCCACTTTTAAATCGGGTAAAAATTTCAAAAGTTTGGGCTAAGCAGTGCTGGGATCTGGTCACTTTTCTGCAAACCCATTTTTTGCAAATTTTGACAAGTCGGGGGTCATAAAAAATTACAAAACATTGACCAAAAAATCGAAAATAAACCAATGATGCAGCTAGATAGATATTTTAATAACAAATTCAGAGAGGTATTCCACTTTTAAATCGGGTAAAAATTTCAAAAGTTATGGGCTAAGCAGTGCTGGGATCTGGTCACTTTTCTGCAAAACCATTTTTTGCAAATTTTGACAAGTCGGGGGTCATAAAAAATTACAAAACATTGACCAAAAATTCGAAAATAAACCAATAATGCAGCTAGATAGATATTCTAACAACAAATTCAGAGAGGTATTCCACATTTAAATCGGGTAAAAATTTCAAAAGATTGGGCTAAGCAGTGCTGGGATCTGGTCACTTTTCTGGAAACCCATTTTTTGCAAATTTTGACAGGTCGGGGGTCATAAAAAATTACAAAATATTGACCAAAAATTCGAAAATAAACCAACGATGCAGCTAGATAGATATTTTAATAACAAATTCAGAGAGGTATTCCACTTTTAAATCGGGTATAAATTTCAAAAGTTATGGGCTAAGCAGTGCTGGGATCTGGTCACTTTTCTGCAAACCCATTTTTTGCAAATTTTGACAGGTCGGGGGGTCATAAAAAATTACAAAATATTGACCAAAAATTCGAAAATAAACCAATGATGCAGCTAGATAGATATTATAATAACAAATTCAGAGAGGTATTCCACTTTTAAATCGGGTAAAAATTTCAAAAGTTTGGGCTAAGCAGTGCTGGGATCTGGTCACTTTTCTGCAAACCCATTTTTTGCAAATTTTGACAAGTCGGGGGTCATAAAAAATTACAAAACATTGACCAAAAAATCGAAAATAAACCAATGATGCAGCTAGATAGATATTTTAATAACAAATTCAGAGAGGTATTCCACTTTTAAATCGGGTAAAAATTTCAAAAGTTATGGGCTAAGCAGTGCTGGGATCTGGTCACTTTTCTGCAAACCCATTTTTTGCAAATTTTGACAGGTCGGGGGTCATAAAAAATTACAAAATATTGACCAAAAATTCGAAAATAAACCAATAATGCAGCTAGATAGATATTTTAATAACAAATTCAGAGAGGTATTCCACTTTTAAATCGGGTATAAAAAACCAAAGGTTATGAGCTAAGCAGTGCTGGGATCTGGTCACTTTTCTGGAAACCCATTTTTTGCAAATTTTGACAGGTCGGGGGTCATAAAAAATTACAAAATATTGACAAAAAATTCGAAAATAAACCAATGATGCAGCTAGATAGATATTTTAATAACAAATTCAGAGAGGTATTCCACTTTTAAATCGGGTAAAAATTTCAAAAGTTATGGGCTAAGCAGTGCTGGGATCTGGTCACTTTTCTGGAAACCCATTTTTTGCAAATTTTGACAGGTCGGGGGTCATAAAAAATTACAAAATATTGACCAAAAATTCAAAAATAAACCAATAATGCAGATAGATAGATATTTTAATAACAAATTCAGAGAGGTAATTAACTTTTAAATCGGGTAAAAATTTCAAAAGTTATGGGCTAAGCAGTGCTGGGATCTGGTCACTTTTCTGCAAACCCATTTTTTGCAAATTTTGACAGGTCGGGGGTCATAAAAAATTACAAAATATTGACCAAAAATTCGAAAATAAACCAATGATGCAGCTAGATAGATATTTTAATAACAAATTCAGAGAGGTAATTCACTTTTAAATCCGGTAAAAATTTCAAAAGTTATGGGCTAAGCAGTGCTGGGATCTGGTCACTTTTCTGCAAACCCATTTTTTGCAAATTTTGACAGGTCGGGGGTCATAAAAAATTACAAAATATTGACCAAAAATTCGAAAATAAACCAATAATGCAGCTAGATAGATATTTTAATAACAAATTCAGAGAGATTTTAATAACAAATTCAAGTTAAATCGAATCGTCGTCGCATGCAGACGTGTATTTATTGTGCTCCGGGAAAAAAAGTATAATAATATCAAAAAGGGCAGTGACTGGTTTCGAAAATCAATAACAACGCGAAAAGACGCTTTTAGCGATGAAATCGCTAATGTTTATATTGATTAATTAATTAATTAATATAAAACATAACACTTAAAACTCGAACAATCTCAACCTCGATTGCTATGAGTCTAAACGACGTTCGCACACAACGTCAACGTGAGCAAGACGAGAGACGGCTCTCAGTACAAAGAAACAACGCTTACTTCACTTTCAAAGCAACCGAAAGTAATGCAAGCTCAACACAAACACGGTCAATTACCCCAAACTTGACCGAATTCTTAAACGTAGAGAGCGAAAGAGCGCGATCTTGCTCCCCATCGCTACCATCGATGACTCTGCAGCCAAAGAGCGCAGTAACTAGCACCGCAATTTCTTTGACAACGTCAACCGTAACAACAACAACAACCGCAACTGTAACGACAGCGCGTTTAACGACGTCATCAGTTAGCAGCGCAAACATTAATACTTCTGCCGCTGCGCTGCCCGAAAAAGAGAACAATAACAAGGAAAATAATAAGCAGGCTGTGCAGACTGGTATGGATCGGTACATCCAAATCAAAAGGAAGCTGAGCCCCCTTAACTCTCAACGGAAAATAACCCGTGGCAATGCTAACATAGCTGCAATAGAAACGCCCACGAACTCAAACCGATTTAAAATCTTGGCAGACTATGAGGATGACGCCGAATCTACAGAAGTCGAAAAAAGGAAGCCTAAGCCCCCGCCAATTTACATACGAGAAAAAAAGTTCCAACGTTCTTGTCAACAAAATTATAGAGCTTATTGGCAAGGACAACTTC
Organism: Drosophila ficusphila; assembly: GCF_018152265.1. Taxonomy (NCBI): domain Eukaryota; kingdom Metazoa; phylum Arthropoda; class Insecta; order Diptera; family Drosophilidae; genus Drosophila; species Drosophila ficusphila. The sequence goes on from NW_025064119.1 coordinate 67,791, forward strand.
CACATAATACCACTCGTAAAGGGCAATATCCAGGAAACAAAAGTCCAAACGAAGTCTGAAGATAATTACAGAGTATTATCGAAATACCTCACCGACAAAAAAAAGAACTTTTACACGTATCAGCTAAAAAGCAGCAAGGGCCTGCAAGTCGTACTTAAGGGCATAGAGCCCGAAGTATCGCCTGCAGAGATAACAAAGGCGCTACAAGAGAAGGGATTTAGCGCCAAGACAGTCTTCAATATCCTTAACAGGGATAGAAAGCCACAGCCACTCTTTAAGGTTGAGCTCGAGCCACAAATTAAGCCCCTAAAGAAATACGAAGTGCACCCTATATACAATCTTCAGTTCCTGCTGCACCGCAGAATTACAGTTGAGAAGCCGCACAAACGCAATGGCCCGGTACAATGTGCGAACTGCCAAGAATATGGCCATACAAGGTCTTACTGTAAACTGCGCCCGGTGTGTGTAGTTTGTGGTGAGCTCCATGACTCCGCACACTGCCCAGCGAGCAAAGATGACCAGAACTCGAAAAAGTGCGGCAACTGCGGTGGAAATCACACTGCTAACTATAGAGGTTGCCCAGTTTATAAGGAGCTGAAAAGTCGCATCCACCAGAGGGGATCTACTGCCCGCACCCAAAATAATCAGTTCATAGCCTCCAGGTCAAACCCTGAAGTCTTCTTCTCGACTGCAGCCAGATCCTCACTAGGACCCATGAACTCTGCCAAAAATGTCACATACGCAAGCGCTTTAAAATCAGGACTGGCTACCCCAGCCCCAAAAATCTCACTGCCGCAATCAGCACACCAAGAACCGAACACGGCTCAGCAGCATCAACCGCCGGAGCAGCCAAAAAGTAACTTTGAATCTTTGATATGCAGTCTACAACAAAGCCTTACGGAGTTTATGTCGTTTATGCGTACAACTATGCAAGATCTAATGCGAAACCAAAATCTACTTATACAAATGCTGGTTTCACAACAATCCAAATAATGACTTCCCTACGAATATCTACGTGGAACGCTAACGGCGTTTCGCAGCACAAACTCGAGTTAGCGCAATTCCTTCTAGACAATCAAATCGACGTAATGCTGCTTTCAGAAACACATCTTACCAACAAATACAATTTCCAACTACGAGGATATACATTCTATGGAACAAATCATCCAGATGGTAAAGCACATGGCGGGACTGGAATTTTAATCAGAAGCCGTATTAAGCACCATTACCATACGAAATTTGCTAAAAACTACATACAGGCCACATCAATAAATATACACCTAAATACTGGCAAGCAACTAACTCTAGCCGCCGTATACTGCCCCCCACGCTTCACCATAGCCGAAGATGAGTTTATGCAGTTTTTCAACTCACTCGGAGACCACTTCATAGCAGCAGGAGACTACAACGCCAAGCATACACACTGGGGATCTCGTCTCGTGACCCCAAAAAGGGAAGCAGCTCTATAATGCAATTATCAAAGCCAAGAACAAGCTAGACTATGTTTCTTCTGGCACTCCAACATACTGGCCGGCAGACCCAAAGAAACTTCCCGATTTAATAGACTTTGCGATTACCAAAAACATTCCTAAAAATATGATAAGCGCCGAATGCCTTTCGGATCTTTCATCTGACCACTCGCCTGTCCTCTTTACACTACTCCGACACCCAGGAACATGGGATCACTCATCAAAACTGACCTCACATAAAACCAATTGGGTTAAGTACAGGAAGTATATCAGCTCACACATCGAGCTGAGTCCTCACCTCAGCGAAGAAGCCAACGTAGACAGTTTTGATAATTCACTGGAGTCTGTACTCGTCTCTGCAGCTCGAGTTTCAACACCTCAAACTTCAAACACACAATACATTCAAAAAAAAGACAAATCTACAAATCGAACAGCTCGTCCTCGAAAAGCGACGCTTACGCCGAGAATGGCAATGTCACAGATCGCCATCTGCTAAGCAACGCTTAAAACAAGCCTCACGTCAACTTGATCAAGCTCTACAGCAAGAAGAAATGTATGTCCACCGCCGCTACATAGAGCAATTGTCAACTAACAGTACAAAACACTCACTATGGAGAGCTCACCCAACTATGAGCTCACCGAAAGAAACCGTGATGCCAATTAGAAATTCCACAGGCGGGTGGGCGCGCAGCGACGCAGACAGAGCCAGCACGTTTGCCAAACACCTTAAAAATGTCTTCCAACCAAATCCTGCCACCAATGCGTTTACTTTGCCGACTCTATCATATGGACCCCAGCCTCAACATGAGCCAATCGAGTTTCGCCCAAACGAAATCGTTAACATCATCAAAAGACAACTGAATCCGAAAAAATCCCCGGGCTGCGACCTCATAACTCCCAAAATGATCATTGAGCTCCCATACTGTGCTGTTTGCACTCTCACCCAGCTATTTAATGCCATCGCAAAACTTGGCCACTTTCCAGTGAGATGGAAAAAGTCAATTATAATAATGATAGCAAAGCCGGGGAAAGACCACACTATTCCCACGTCGTATAGACCTATAAGCCTACTCTCTTGCCTATCCAAACTCTTTGAAAAATGCCTAATGACTCGGATAAACACATACCTGAGAATCCAGGAAGGAATCCCGTCTCACCAATTTGGGTTTCGTGAAAAGCATGGAACAATTGAGCAGGTCAACCGGATAACATCCGAAATTCGGAACGCGTTCGAAAAACGGGAGTACTGTACTGCCATATTTTTAGATGTCTCTCAAGCATTTGATAGAGTCTGGCTAGAAGGTCTAATGTACAAGATCAAGACAATGCTCCCCTACAGCACCCACAAGATTTTAGAGTCTTACCTTTTCGACAGAAAATTTGTCGTGAGGTGCAACACTGCTATATCTGACGATTACACTGTTGGAGCTGGAGTTCCTCAAGGTAGCGTGCTAGGACCAATTTTATATGTCCTGTACACAGCAGACATCCCGACAAGCACACGTCTAACAACATCCACGTTTGCCGATGACACAGCTATTCTTAGCCGCTCAAAATGCCCGATTCAAGCAACTGCGCAGCTAGCTCTTCATTTGGTCGATGTTGAAAAATGGCTGTCAGATTGGCGAATTAAAGTGAACGAACTAAAATTCAAGCACGTTACGTTCACTCTGAACAGGCAAAACTGCCCGCCGATTACATTAAACAACACCCTACTCCCACAAGCAAACGAAGTAACATACCTAGGAGTACATCTCGACAGAAGACTCACATGGCGCCGGCACATTGAAGCCAAATGAACACACCTAAAGCTAAAAGCCAGCAGCCTTCATTGGCTTATCAACGCTCGGTCATCTCTTAGCCTTGAATATAAAGTCCTGCTGTACAACTCGGTCCTAAAACCTATATGGAAGTGATCGCTGAACAGAAGGCAAAGTACTTAACCAAGCTATCGGTGCACCCTAACCACCTGGCGAGAGGTCTAACAAGGTTGAGCAACCAATCACGCCTTCGTCGCAACGACTTACCCACCCAGCGAACGACCTGAAGGACGCGCAACCAGAATGCAGTCTTAGTATACTGTTAGTTAAATTTTAATGTTAAGATTCGCCAACAAAAATGACAATATATTGACCAAAAATTCGAAAATAAACCAATAATGCAGCTAGATAGATATTCTAATAACAAATTCAGAGAGGTATTCCACTTTTAAATCGGGTAAAAATTTCAAAAGTTATGGGCTAAGCAGTGCTGGGATCTGGTCACTTCTCTGCAAACCCATTTTTTTTTAAAATTTTGACAAGTCGGGGGTCATAAAAAATTACAAAATATTGACCAAAAATTCGAAAATAAACCAAGGATGCAGCTAGATAGATATTTTAATAACAAATTCAGAGAGGTATTCCACTTTTAAATCGGGTAAAAATTTCAAAAGTTATGGGCTAAGCAGTGCTGGGATCAGGTCACTTTTCTGCAAACCCATTTTTTGCAAATTTTGACAGGTCGGGGGGTCATAAAAAATTACAAAATATTGACCAAAAATTCGAAAACAAACCAATGATGCAGCTAGATAGATATTTTAATAACAAATTCAGAGAGGTATTCCACTTTTAAATCGGGTAAAAATTTCAAAAGTTATGGGCTAAGCAGTGCTGGGATCTGGTCACTTTTCTGCAAACCCATTTTTTGCAAATTTTGACAGGTCGGGGGTCATAAAAAATGACAAAATATTGACCAAAAATTCGAAAATAAACCAATAATGCAGCTAGATAGATATTTTAATAACAAATTCAGAGAGGTATTTCACTTTTAAATCGGGTAAAAATGTCAAAAGTTATGGGCTAAGCAGTGCTGGGATCAGGTCACTTTTCTGCAAACCCATTTTTTGCAAATTTTGACAGGTCGGGGGGTCATAAAAAATTACAAAATATTGACCAAAAATTCGAAAACAAACCAATGATGCAGCTAGATAGATATTTTAATAACAAATTCAGAGAGGTATTCCACTTTTAAATCGGGTAAAAATTTCAAAAGTTATGGGCTAAGCAGTGCTGGGATCTGGTCACTTTTCTGCAAACCCATTTTTTGCAAATTTTGACAGGTTGGGGGTCATAAAAAATTACAAAATATTGACCAAAAATTCGAAAATAAACCAATGATGCAGCTAGATAGATATTTTAATAACAAATTCAGAGAGGTATTTCACTTTTAAATCGGGTAAAAATGTCAAAAGTTATGGGCTAAGCAGTGCTGGGATCAGGTCACTTTTCTGCAAACCCATTTTTTGCAAATTTTGACAGGTCGGGGGTCATAAAAAATTACAAAATATTGACCAAAAATTCGAAAATAAACCAATGATGCAGCTAGATAGATATTTTAATAACAAATTCAGAGAGGTATTCCACTTTTAAATCGGGTAAAAATTTCAAAAGTTATGGGCTAAGCAGTGCTGGGATCTGGTCACTTTTCTGGAAACCCATTTTTTGCAAATTTTGACAAGTCCGGGGTCATAAAAAATTACAAAATATCAACCAAAAATTCGAAAATAAACCCATGATGCAGCTAGATAGATATTCTAATAACAAATTCAGAGAGGTATTCCACTTTTAAATCGGGTAAAAATTTCAAAAGTTATGGGCTAAGCAGTGCTGGGATCTGGTCACTTTTCTGCAAACCCATTTTTTGCAAATTTTGACAGGTCGGAGGTGATAAAAAACTACAAAATATTGACCAGAAATTCGAAAATAAACCAATGATGCAGCTAGATAGATATTTTAATAACAAATTCAGAGAGGTATTCCACTTTTAAATCGGGTAAAAATTTCAAAAGTTATGGGCTAAGCAGTGCTGGGATCTGGTCACTTTTCTGGAAACCCATTTTTTGCAAATTTTGACAGGTCGGAGGTGATAAAAAACTACAAAATATTGACCAGAAATTCGAAAATAAACCAATGATGCAGCTAGATAGATATTTTAATAACAAATTCAGAGAGGTATTCCACTTTTAAATCGGATAAAAATTTCAAAAGTTATGGGCTAAGCAGTGCTGGGATCTGGTCACTTTTCTGGAAACTCATTTTTTGCAAATTTTGACAGGTCCGGGGTCATAAAAAATTACAAAATATCAACCAAAAATTCGAAAATAAACCCATGATGCAGCTAGATAGATATTCTAATAACAAATTCAGAGAGGTATTCCACTTTTAAATCGGGTAAAAATTTCAAAAGTTATGGGCTAAGCAGGGCTGGGATCTGGTCACTTTTCTGCAAACTCATTTTTTGCAAATTTTGACAGGTCGGGGGTCATAAAAAATTACAAAACATTGACCAAAAATTCGAAAATAAACCAATGATGCAGCTAGATAGATATTTTAATAACAAATTCAGAGAGGTATTCCACTTTTAAATCGGGTAAAAATTTCAAAAGTTATGGGCTAAGCAGTGCTGGGATCTGGTCACTTTTCTGGAAACCCATTTTTTGCAAATTTTGACAGGTCGGGGGTCATAAAAAATTACAAAATATTGACCAAAAATTCGAAAATAAACCAATGATGCAGCTAGATAGATATTTTAATAACAAATTCAGAGAGGTATTTCACTTTTAAACCGGGTAAAAATTTCAAAAGTTATGGGCTGGCAGTGCTGGGATCTGGTCACTTTTCTGGAAACCCATTTTTTGCAAATTTTGACAGGTCGGGGGTCATAAAAAATTACAAAATATTGACCAAAAATTCGAAAATAAACCAATGATGCAGCTAGATAGATATTTTAATAACAAATTCAGAGAGGTATTTCACTTTTAAACCGGGTAAAAATTTCAAAAGTTATGGGCTGGCAGTGCTGGGATCTGGTCACTTTTCTGCAAACCCATTTTTTTGCAAATTTTGACAGGTCGGGGGTCATAAAAAATTACAAAATATTGACCAAAAATTCGAAAATTAACCAATGATGCAGCTAGATAGATATTTTAATAACAAATTCAGAGAGGTATTCCACTTTTAAATCGGGTAAACATTTCAAAAGTTATGGGCTAAGCAGTGCTGGGATCTGGTCACTTTTCTGCAAACTCATTTTTTGCAAATTTTGACAGGTCAGGGGGGTCATAAAAAATTACATAATATTGACCAAAAATTCGAAAATAAACCAATGATGCAGCTAGATAGATATTTTAATAACAAATTCAGAGAGGTATTCCACTTTTAAATCGGGTAAAAATTTCAAAAGTTATGGGCTAAGCAGTGCTGGGATCTGGTCACTTTTCTGCAAAACCATTTTTTGCAAATTTTGACAAGTCGGGGGTCATAAATAATTACAAAACATTGACCAAAAATTCGAAAATAAACCAATAATGCAGCTAGATAGATATTTTAATAACAAACTCAGAGAGGTATTCCACTTTTAAATCGGGTAAAAATTTCAAAAGTTATGGGCTAAGCAGTGCTGGGATCTGGTCACTTTTCTGCAAACCCATTTTTTGCAAATTTTGACAGGTCGGGGGTCATAAAAAATTACAAAACATTGACCAAAAATTCGAAAATAAACCAATGATGCAGCTAGATAGATATTTTAATAACAAATTCAGAGAGGTATTCCACTTTTAAATCGGGTAAAAATTTCAAAAGTTATGGGCTAAGCAGTGCTGGGATCTGGTCACTTTTCTGCAAACCCATTTTTTGCAAATTTTGACAGGTCGGGGGTCATAAAAAATTACAAAATATTGACCAAAAATTCGAAAATAAACCAATGATGCAGCTAGATAGATATTTTAATAACAAATTCAGAGAGGTATTTCACTTTTAAATCGGGTAAAAATGTCAAAAGTTATGGGCTAAGCAGTGCTGGGATCAGGTCACTTTTCTGCAAACCCATTTTTTGCAAATTTTGACAGGTCGGGGGTCATAAAAAATTACAAAACATTGACCAAAAATTCGAAAATAAACCAATGATGCAGCTAGATAGATATTTTAATAACAAATTCAGAGAGGTATTCCACTTTTAAATCGGGTAAAAATTTCAAAAGTTATGGGCTAAGCAGTGCTGGGATCTGGTCACTTTTCTGGAAACCCATTTTTTGCAAATTTTGACAGGTCGGGGGTCATAAAAAATTACAAAATATTGACCAAAAATTCGAAAATAAACCAATGATGCAGCTAGATAGATATTTTAATAACAAATTCAGAGAGGTATTTCACTTTTAAACCGGGTAAAAATTTCAAAAGTTATGGGCTGGCAGTGCTGGGATCTGGTCACTTTTCTGGAAACCCATTTTTTGCAAATTTTGACAGGTCGGGGGGTCATAAAAAATTACAAAATATTGACCAAAAATCAGAAATTAAACCAATGATGCAGCTAGATAGATATTCTAGTAACAAATTCAGAGAGGAATTCCACTTTTAAATCGGGTAAAAATTTCAAAAGTTATGGGCTAAGCAGTGCTGGGATCTGGTCACTTTTCTGCAAACCCATTTTTTGCAAATTTTGACAAGTCGGGGGTCATTAAAAATTACAAAATATTGACCAAAAATTCGAAAATAAACCAATAATGCAGCTAGATAGATATTTTAATAACAAATTCAGAGAGGTATTCCACTTTTAAATCGGGTAAGAATTTCAAAAGTTATGGGCTAAGCAGTGCTGGGATCTGGTCACTTTTCTGCAAACCCATTTTTTGCAAGTTTTGACAGGTCGGGGGTCATAAAAAATTACAAAATATTGACCAAAAATTCGAAAATAAACCAATGATGCAGCTAGATAGATATTTAAATAACAAATTCAGAGAGGTATTCCACTTTTAAATCGGGTAAAAATTTCAAAAGTTATGGGCTAAGCAGTGCTGGGATCTGGTCACTTTTCTGCAAACCCATTTTTTGCAAATTTTGACAGGTCGGGGGTCATAAAAAATTACGATATATTGACCAAAAATTCGAAAATAAACCAATGATGCAGCTAGATAGATATTTTAATAACAAATTCAGAGAGGTATTTCACTTTTAAATCGGGTAAAAATTTCAAAAGTTATGGGCTGGCAGTGCTGGGATCTGGTCACTTTTCTGGAAACCCATTTTTTGCAAATTTTGACAGGTCGGGGGTCATAAAAAATTACAAAATATTGACCAAAAATTCGAAAATAAACCAATGATGCAGCTAGATAAATATTTTAATAACAAATTCAGAGAGGTATTCCACTTTTAAATCGGGTAAAAATTTCAAAAGTTATGGGCTAAGCAGTGCTGGGATCAGGTCACTTTTCTGCAAACCCATTTTTTGCAAATTTTGACAAGTAGGGGGTCATAAAAAATTACAAAATATTGACCAAAAATTCGAAAACAAACCAATGATGCAGCTAGATAGATATTTTAATAACAAATTCAGAGAGGTATTCCACTTTTAAATCGGGTAAAAATTTCAAAAGTTATGGGCTAAGCAGTGCTGGGATCTGGTCACTTTTCTGCAAACCCATTTTTTGCAAATTTTGACAGGTCGGGGGTCATAAAAAATTACAAAATATTGACCAAAAATTCGAAAATAAACCAATGATGCAGCTAGATAGATATTTTAATAACAAATTCAGAGAGGTATTTCACTTTTAAATCGGGTAAAAATGTCAAAAGTTATGGGCTAAGCAGTGCTGGGATCAGGTCACTTTTCTGCAAACCCATTTTTTGCAAATTTTGACAGGTCGGGGGGTCATAAAAAATTACAAAATATTGACCAAAAATTCGAAAACAAACCAATGATGCAGCTAGATAGATATTTTAATAACAAATTCAGAGAGGTATTCCACTTTTAAATCGGGTAAAAATTTCAAAAGTTATGGGCTAAGCAGTGCTGGGATCTGGTCACTTTTCTGCAAACCCATTTTTTGCAAATTTTGACAGGTCGGGGGTCATAAAAAATTACAAAATATTGACCAAAAATTCGAAAATAAACCAATGATGCAGCTAGATAGATATTTTAATAACAAATTCAGAGAGGTATTTCACTTTTAAATCGGGTAAAAATGTCAAAAGTTATGGGCTAAGCAGTGCTGGGATCAGGTCACTTTTCTGCAAACCCATTTTTTGCAAATTTTGACAGGTCGGGGGTCATAAAAAATTACAAAATATTGACCAAAAATTCGAAAATAAACCAATGATGCAGCTAGATAGATATTTTAATAACAAATTCAGAGAGGTATTCCACTTTTAAATCGGGTAAAAATTTCAAAAGTTATGGGCTAAGCAGTGCTGGGATCTGGTCACTTTTCTGGAAACCCATTTTTTGCAAATTTTGACAAGTCCGGGGTCATAAAAAATTACAAAATATCAACCAAAAATTCGAAAATAAACCCATGATGCAGCTAGATAGATATTCTAATAACAAATTCAGAGAGGTATTCCACTTTTAAATCGGGTAAAAATTTCAAAAGTTATGGGCTAAGCAGTGCTGGGATCTGGTCACTTTTCTGCAAACCCATTTTTTGCAAATTTTGACAGGTCGGAGGTGTTAAAAAACTACAAAATATTGACCAGAAATTCGAAAATAAACCAATGATGCAGCTAGATAGATATTTTAATAACAAATTCAGAGAGGTATTCCACTTTTAAATCGGGTAAAAATTTCAAAAGTTATGGGCTAAGCAGTGCTGGGATCTGGTCACTTTTCTGCAAACCCATTTTTTGCAAATTTTGACAGGTCGGAGGTGATAAAAAACTACAAAATATTGACCAGAAATTCGAAAATAAACCAATGATGCAGCTAGATAGATATTTTAATAACAAATTCAGAGAGGTATTCCACTTTTAAATCGGATAAAAATTTCAAAAGTTATGGGCTAAGCAGTGCTGGGATCTGGTCACTTTTCTGGAAACTCATTTTTTGCAAATTTTGACAGGTCCGGGGTCATAAAAAATTACAAAATATCAACCAAAAATTCGAAAATAAACCCATGATGCAGCTAGATAGATATTCTAATAACAAATTCAGAGAGGTATTCCACTTTTAAATCGGGTAAAAATTTCAAAAGTTATGGGCTAAGCAGGGCTGGGATCTGGTCACTTTTCTGCAAACCCATTTTTTGCAAATTTTGATAGGTCGGGGGTCATAAAAAATTACAAAACATTGACCAAAAATTCGAAAATAAACCAATGATGCAGCTAGATAGATATTTTAATAACAAATTCAGAGAGGTATTCCACTTTTTAAATCGGGTAAAAATTTCAAAAGTTATGGGCTAAGCAGTGCTGGGATCTGGTCACTTTTCTGGAAACCCATTTTTTGCAAATTTTGACAGGTCGGGGGTCATAAAAAATTACAAAATATTGACCAAAAATTCGAAAATAAACCAATGATGCAGCTAGATAGATATTTTAATAACAAATTCAGAGAGGTATTTCACTTTTAAACCGGGTAAAAATTTCAAAAGTTATGGGCTGGCAGTGCTGGGATCTGGTCACTTTTCTGGAAACCCATTTTTTGCAAATTTTGACAGGTCGGGGGTCATAAAAAATTACAAAATATTGACCAAAAATTCGAAAATAAACCAATGATGCAGCTAGATAGATATTTTAATAACAAATTCAGAGAGGTATTTCACTTTTAAACCGGGTAAAAATTTCAAAAGTTATGGGCTGGCAGTGCTGGGATCTGGTCACTTTTCTGGAAACCCATTTTTTGCAAATTTTGACAGGTCGGGGGTCATAAAAAATTACAAAATATTGACCAAAAATTCGAAAATTAACCAATGATGCAGCTAGATAGATATTTTAATAACAAATTCAGAGAGGTATTCCACTTTTAAATCGGGTAAACATTTCAAAAGTTATGGGCTAAGCAGTGCTGGGATCTGGTCACTTTTCTGCAAACCCATTTTTTGCAAATTTTGACAGGTCAGGGGGTCATAAAAAATTACATAATATTGACCAAAAATTCGAAAATAAACCAATGATGCAGCTAGATAGATATTTTAATAACAAATTCAGAGAGGTATTCCACTTTTAAATCGGGTAAAAATTTCAAAAGTTATGGGCTAAGCAGTGCTGGGATCTGGTCACTTTTCTGCAAAACCATTTTTTGCAAATTTTGACAAGTCGGGGGTCATAAATAATTACAAAACATTGACCAAAAATTCGAAAATAAACCAATAATGCAGCTAGATAGATATTTTAATAACAAACTCAGAGAGGTATTCCACTTTTAAATCGGGTAAAAATTTCAAAAGTTATGGGCTAAGCAGTGCTGGGATCTGGTCACTTTTCTGCAAACCCATTTTTTGCAAATTTTGACAGGTCGGGGGTCATAAAAAATTACAAAACATTGACCAAAAAATCGAAAATAAACCAATGATGCAGCTAGATAGATATTTTAATAACAAATTCAGAGAGGTATTTCACTTTTAAATCGGGTAAAAATGTCAAAAGTTATGGGCTAAGCAGTGCTGGGATCTGGTCACTTTTCTGCAAACCCATTTTTTGCAAATTTTGACAGGTCGGGGGTCATAAAAAATTACAAAATATTGACCAAAAATTCGAAAATAAACCAATGATGCAGCTAGATAGATATTTTAATAACAAATTCAGAGAGGTATTTCACTTTTAAATCGGGTAAAAATGTCAAAAGTTATGGGCTAAGCAGTGCTGGGATCAGGTCACTTTTCTGCAAACCCATTTTTTGCAAATTTTGACAGGTCGGGGGTCATAAAAAAATTACAAAACATTGACCAAAAATTCGAAAATAAACCAATGATGCAGCTAGATAGATATTTTAATAACAAATTCAGAGAGGTATTCCACTTTTAAATCGGGTAAAAATTTCAAAAGTTATGGGCTAAGCAGTGCTGGGATCTGGTCACTTTTCTGCAAACCCATTTTTTGCAAATTTTGACAGGTCGGGGGTCATAAAAAATTACAAAATATTGACCAAAAATTCGAAAATAAACCAATGATGCAGCTAGATAGATATTTTAATAACAAATTCAGAGAGGTATTTCACTTTTAAACCGGGTAAAAATTTCAAAAGTTATGGGCTGGCAGTGCTGGGATCTGGTCACTTTTCTGGAAACCCATTTTTTGCAAATTTTGACAGGTCGGGGGTCATAAAAAATTACGATATATTGACCAAAAATTCGAAAATAAACCAATGATGCAGCTAGATAGATATTTTAATAACAAATTCAGAGAGGTATTTCACTTTTAAATCGGGTAAAAATTTCAAAAGTTATGGGCTGGCAGTGCTGGGATCTGGTCACTTTTCTGGAAACCCATTTTTTGCAAATTTTGACAGGTCGGGGGTCATAAAAAATTACAAAATATTGACCAAAAATTCGAAAATAAACCAATGATGCAGCTAGATAAATATTTTAATAACAAATTCAGAGAGGTATTCCACTTTTAAATCGGGTAAAAATTTCAAAAGTTATGGGCTAAGCAGTGCTGGGATCAGGTCACTTTTCTGCAAACCCATTTTTTGCAAATTTTGACAAGTAGGGGGTCATAAAAAATTACAAAACATTGACCAAAAATTCGAAAATAAACCAATGATGCAGCTAGATAGATATTTTAATAACAAATTCAGAGAGGTATTCCACTTTTAAATCGGGTAAAAATTTCAAAAGTTATGGGCTAAGCAGTGCTGGGATCTGGTCACTTTTCTGGAAACCCATTTTTTGCAAATTTTGACAGGTCCGGGGTCATAAAAAATTACAAAATATCAACAAAAAATTCGAAAATAAACCCATGATGCAGCTAGATAGATATTTTAATAACAAATTCAGAGAGGTATTCCACTTTTAAATCGGGTAAAAATTTCAAAAGTTATGGGCTAAGCAGTGCTGGGATCTGGTCACTTTTCTGCAAACCCATTTTTTGCAAATTTTGACAGGTCGGGGGTCATAAAAAATTACAAAATATTGACCAAAAATTCGAAAATAAACCAATGATGCAGCTAGATAGATATTTTAATAACAAATTCAGAGAGGTATTTCACTTTTAAATCGGGTAAAAATTTCAAAAGTTATGGGCTGGCAGTGCTGGGATCTGGTCACTTTTCTGGAAACCCATTTTTTGCAAATTTTGACAGGTCGGGGGTCATAAAAAATTACAAAATATTGACCAAAAATTCGAAAATAAACCAATGATGCAGCTAGATAGATATTTTAATAACAAATTCAGAGAGGTATTCCACTTTTAAATCGGGTAAAAATTTCAAAAGTTATGGGCTAAGCAGTGCTGCGATCAGGTCACTTTTCTGCAAACCCATTTTTTGCAAATTTTGATAGGTCGGGGGTCATAAAAATTACAAAATATTGACCAAAAATTCGAAAATAAACCAATAATGCAGCTAGATAGATATTTTAATAACAAATTCAGAGAGGTATTTCACTTTTAAATTGGGTAAAAATGTCAAAAGTTATGGGCTAAGCAGTGCTGGGATCTGGTCACTTTTCTGAAACCCATTTTTTGCAAATTTTGACAGGTCGGGGGTCATAAAAATTACAAAACATTGACCAAAAATTCAAAAATAAACCAATGATGCAGCTAGATAGATATTTTAATAACAAATTCAGAGAGGTAATTCACTTTTAAATCGGGTACAAATTTCAAAAGTTATGGGCTAAGCAGTGCTGGGATCTGGTCACTTTTCTGGAAACCCATTTTTTGCAAATTTTGACAGGTCGGGGGTCATAAAAAATTACAAAACATTGACCAAAAATTCGAAAATAAACCAATGATGCAGCTAGATAGATATTTTAATAACAAATTCAGAGAGGTATTTCACTTTTAAACCGGGTAAAAATTTCAAAAGTTATGGGCTAAGCAGTGCTGGGATCTGGTCACTTTTCTGCAAACCCATTTTTTGCAAATTTTAACAGGTCGGGGGTCATAAAAAATTACAAAATATTGACCAAAAATTCGAAAATAAACCAATGATGCAGCTAGATAGATATTTTAATAACAAATTCAGAGAGGTATTCCACTTTTAAATCGGGTAAAAATTTCAAAAGTTATGGGCTAAGCAGTGCTGGGATCTGATCACTTTTCTGGAAACCCATTTTTTGCAAATTTTGATAGGTCGGGGGTCATAAAAAATTACAAAATATTGACCAAAAATTCGAAAATAAAGCAATGATGCAGCTAGATAAATATTTTAATAACAAATTCAGAGAGGTATTCCACTTTTAAATCGGGTAAAAATTTCAAAAGTTATGGGCTAAGCAGTGCTGGGATCAGGTCACTTTTCTGCAAACCCATTTTTTGCAAATTTTGACAGGTCGGGGGTCATAAAAAATTACAAAACATTGACCAAAAATTCGAAAATAAACCAATGATGCAGCTAGATAGATATTTTAATAACAAATTCAGAGAGGTATTCCACTTTTAAATCGGGTAAAAATTTCAAAAAGTGCTGGACTAAGCAGTGCTGGGATCTGGCCACTTTTCTGCAAACCCATTTTTTGCAAATTTTGACAGGTCGGGGGTCATAAAAAATTACAAAACATTGACCAAAAATTCGAAAATAAACCAATGATGCAGCTAGATAGATATTTTAATAACAAATTCAGAGAGGTATTCCACTTTTAAATCGGGTAAAAATTTCAAAAGTTATGGGCTGGCAGTGCTGGGATCTGGTCACTTTTCTGCAAACCCATTTTTTGCAAATTTTGACAGGTCGGGGGTCATAAAAAATTACAAAATATCAACCAAAAATTCGAAAACAAACCAATAATGCAGCTAGATAGATATTTTAATAACAAATTCAGAGAGGTATTCCACTTTTAAATCGGGTAAAAATTTCAAAAGTTATGGGCTAAGCAGTGCTGGGATCTGGTCACTTTTCTGCAAACCCATTTTTTGCAAATTTTGACAGGTCGGGGGTCATAAAAAATTACAAAATATTGACCAAAAATTCGAAAACAAACCAATAATGCAGCTAGATAGATATTTTAATAACAAATTCAGAGAGGTATTCCACTTTTAAATCGGGTAAAAATTTCAAAAGTTTGGGCTAAGCAGTGCTGGGATCTGGTCACTTTTCTGCAAACCCATTTTTTTCAAATTTTGACAGGTCGAGGGTCATAAAAAATTACAAAATATTGACCAAAAATTCGAAAATAAACCAATAATGCAGCTAGATAGATATTTTAATAACAAATTCAGAGAGGTATTCCAATTTTAAATCGGGTAAAAATTTCAAAAGTTATGGGCTAAGCAGTGCTGGGATCTGGTCACTTTTCTGCAAACCCATTTTTTGCAAATTTTGACAGGTCGGGGGTCATAAAAAATTACAAAATATCAACCAAAAATTCGAAAACAAACCAATAATGCAGCTAGATAGATATTTTAATAACAAATTCAGAGAGGTATTCCACTTTTAAATCGGGTAAAAATTTCAAAAGTTATGGGCTAAGCAGTGCTGGGATCTGGTCACTTTTCTGCAAACCCATTTTTTGCAAATTTTGACAGGTCGGGGGTCATAAAAAATTACAAAATATTGACCAAAAATTCGAAAACAAACCAATAATGCAGCTAGATAGATATTTTAACAACAAATTCAGAGAGGTATTTCACTTTTAAATCGGGTAAAAATTTCAAAAGTTATGGGCTAAGCAGTGCTGGGATCTGGTCACTTTTCTGCAAACCCATTTTTTCAAATTTTGACAGGTCGAGGGTCATAAAAAATTACAAAATATTGACCAAAAATTCGAAAATAAACCAATAATGCAGCTAGATAGATATTTTAATAACAAATTCAGAGAGGTATTCCAATTTTAAATCGGGTAAAAATTTCAAAAGTTATGGGCTAAGCAGTGCTGGGATCTGGTCACTTTTCTGCAAACCCATTTTTTGCAAATTTTGACAGGTCGGGGGTCATAAAAAATTACAAAATATTGACCAAAAATTCGAAAATAAACCAAAAATGCAGCTAGATAGATATTTTAATAACAAATTCAGAGAGGTATTCCACTTTTAAATCGGGTAAAAATTTCAAAAGTTATGGGCTAAGCAGTGCTGGGATCTGGTCACTTTTCTGCAAACCCATTTTTTGCAAATTTTGACAGGTCGGGGGTCATAAAAAATTACAAAATATTGACCAAAAATTCGAAAACAAACCAATGATGCAGCTAGATAGATATTTTAATAACAAATTCAGAGAGGTATTCCACTTTTAAATCGGGTAAAAATTTCAAAAGTTATGGGCTAAGCAGTGCTGGGATCTGGTCACTTTTCTGCAAACCCATTTTTTGCAAATTTTGACAGGTCGGGGGTCATAAAAAATTACAAAATATTGACCAAAAATTCGAAAATAAACCAATAATGCAGCTAGATAGATATTTTAATAACAAATTCAGAGAGGTATTCCACTTTTAAATCGGGTAAAAATTTCAAAAGTTATGGGCTAAGCAGGGCTGGGATCTGGTCACTTTTCTGCAAACCCATTTTTTGCAAATTTTGACAGGTCGGGGGTCATAAAAAATAACAAAACATTGACCAAAAATTCGAAAACAAACCAATGATGCAGCTAGATAGATATTTTAATAACAAATTCAGAGAGGTATTCCACTTTTAAATCGGGTAAAAATTTCAAAAGTGATGGGCTAAGAAGTGCTGGGATCTGGTCACTTTTCTGCAAACCCATTTTTTGCAAATTTTGACAGGTCGGGGGTCATAAAAAATTACAAAATATTGACCAAAAATTCGAAAATAAACCAATGATGCAGCTAGATAGATATTTTAATAACAAATTCAGAGAGGTATTCCACTTTTAAATCGGGTAAAAATTTCAAAAGTTATGGGCTAAGCAGTGCTGGGATCTGGTCACTTTTCTGCAAACCCATTTTTTGCAAATTTTGACAGGTCGGGGGTCATAAAAAATTACAAAACATTGACCAAAAATTCGAAAATAAACCAATGATGCAGCTAGATAGATATTTTAATAACAAATTCAGAGAGGTATTCCACTTTTAAATCGGGTAAAAATTTCAAAAGTTATGGGCTAAGCAGTGCTGGGATCTGGTCACTTTTCTGAAACCCATTTTTTGCAAATTTTGACAGGTCCGGGGTCATAAAAAATTACAAAATATCAACCAAAAATTCGAAAATAAACCAATGAAGCAGCTAGATAGATATTTTAATAACAAATTCAGAGAGGTATTCCACTTTTAAATCGGGTAAAAATTTCAAAAGTTATGGGCTAAGCAGTGCTGGGATCTGGTCACTTTTCTGCAAACCCATTTTTTGCAAATTTTGACAGGTCGGGGGTCATAAAAAATTACAAAACATTGACCAAAAATTCGAAAATAAACCAATGATGCAGCTAGATAGATATTTTAATAACAAATTCAGAGAGGTATTCCACTTTTAAATCGGGTAAAAATTTCAAAAGTTATGGGCTAAGCAGGGCTGGGATCCGGTCACTTTTCTGGAAACCCATTTTTTGCAAATTTTGACAGGTCGGGGGTCATAAAAAATTACAAAATATTGACCAAAAATTCGAAAATAAACCAATGATGCAGCTAGATAGATATTTTAATAACAAATTCAGAGAGGTATTTCACTTTTAAATTGGGTAAAAATTTCAAAAGTTATGGGCTAAGCAGTGCTGGGATCTGGTCACTTTTCTGGAAACCCATTTTTTGCAAATTTTGACAGGTCGGGGGGTCATAAAAAATTACAAAACATTGACCAAAAATTCAAAAATAAACCAATGATGCAGCTAGATAGATATTTTAATAACAAATTCAGAGAGGTATTCCACTTTTAAATCGGGTAAAAATTTCAAAAGTTATGGGCTAAGCAGTGCTGGGATCTGGTCACTTTTCTGGAAACCCATTTTTTGCAAATTTTGACAGGTCGGGGGTCATAAAAAATTACAAAACATTGACCAAAAATTCGAAAATAAACCAATGATGCAGCTAGATAGATATTTTAATAACAAATTCAGAGAGGTATTCCACTTTTAAATCGGGTAAAAATTTCAAAAGTTATGGGCTAAGCAGTGCTGGGATCTGGTCACTTTTCTGCAAACCCATTTTTTGCAAATTTTGACAGGTCGGGGGGTCATAAAAAATTACAAAACATTGACCAAAAATTCGAAAATAAACCAATGATGCAGCTAGATAGATATTTTAATAACAAATTCAGAGAGGTATTCCACTTTTAAATCGGGTAAAAATTTCAAAAAGTTATGGGCTAAGCAGTGCTGGGATCTGGTCACTTTTCTGCAAACCCATTTTTTGCAAATTTTGACAGGTCGGGGGCCATAAAAAATTACAAAATATCAACCAAAAATTCGAAAATAAACCAATAATGCAGCTAGATAGATATTTTAATAACAAATTCAGAGAGGTATTCCACTTTTAAATCGGGTAAAAATTTCAAAAGTTATGGGCTAAGCAGTGCTGGGATCTGGTCACTTTTCTGAAACCCATTTTTTGCAAATTTTGACAGGTCGGGGGTCATAAAAAATTACAAAATATTGACCAAAAATTCGAAAATAAACCAATGATGCAGCTAGATAGATATTTTAATAACAAATTCAGAGAGGTATTCCACTTTTAAATCGGGTAAAAATTTCAAAAGTTATGGGCTAAGCAGTGCTGGGATCTGGTCACTTTTCTGCAAACCCATTTTTGCAAATTTTGACAGGTCGGGGGTCATAAAAAATTACAAAATATTGACCAAAAATTCGAAAATAAACCAATGATGCAGCTAGATAGATATTTTAATAACAAATTCAGAGAGGTATTCCACTTTTAAATCGGGTAAAAATTTCAAAAGTTATGGGCTAAGCAGTGCTGGGATCTGGTCACTTTTCTGCAAACCCATTTTTTGCAAATTTTGACAGGTCAGGGGTCATAAAAAATTACAAAATATTGACCAAAAATTCGAAAATAAACCAATAATGCAGCTAGATAGATATTTTAACAACAAATTCAGAGAGGTATTCCACTTTTAAATCGGGTAAAAATTTCAAAAGTTATGGGCTAAGCAGTGCTGGGATCTGGTCACTTTTATGCAAACCCATTTTTTGCAAATTTTGATAGGTCGGGGGTCATAAAAAATTACAAAATATTGACCAAAAATTCGAAAAATAAACCAATAATGCAGCTAGATAGATATTTTAAAAGCAAATTCATAGAGGTATTCCACTTTTAAATCGGGTACAAATTTCAAAAGTTATGGGCTAAGCAGTGCTGGGATCTGGTCACTTTTCTGCAAACCCATTTTTTGCAAATTTTGACAGGTCGGGGGTCATAAAAAATTACAAAATATTGACCAAAAATTCGAAAATAAACCAATAATGCAGCTAGATAGATATTTTAATAACAAATTCAGAGAGGTATTCCACTTTTAAATCGGGTAAAAATTTTAAAAGTTATGGGCTAAGCAGTGCTGGGATCTGGTCACTTTTCTGCAAACCCATTTTTTGCAAATTTTGACAGGTCGGGGGTCATAAAAAATTACAAAATATTGACCAAAAATTCGAAAATAAACCAACGAGGCAGCTAGATAGATATTTTAATAACAAATTCAGAGAGGTATTCCACTTTTAAATCGGGTAAAAATTTCAAAAGTTATGGGCTAAGCAGTGCTGGGATCTGGTCACTTTTTCTGCAAACCCATTTTTTGCAAATTTTGACAGGTCGGGGTCATAAAAAATGACAAAATATTGACCAAAAATTCGAAAATAAACCAATGATGCAGCTAGATAGATATTTTAATAACAAATTCAGAGAGGTAATCCACTTTTAAATCGGGTACAAATTTCAAAAGTTATGGGCTAAGCAGTGCTGGGATCTGGTCACTTTTCTGCAAACCCATTTTTTGCAAATTTTGACAGGTCGGGGGTGATAAAAAATTACAAAATATTGACCAAAAATTCGAAAATAAACCAATGATGCAGCTAGATAGATATTTTAATAACAAATTCTGAGAGGTATTCCACTTTTAAATCGGGTAAAAATTTCAAAAGTTTGGGCTAAGCAGTGCTGGGATCTGGTCACTTTTCTGGAAACCCATTTTTTGCAACTTTTGACAGGTCGGGGGTCATAAAAAATTACAAAACATTGACCAAAAATTCGAAAATAAACCAATAATGCAGCTAGATAGATATTTTAATAACAAACTCAGAGAGGTATTCCACTTTTAAATCGGGTAAAAATTTCAAAAGTTATGGGCTAAGCAGTGCTGGGATCTGGTCACTTTTCTGGAAACCCATTTTTTGCAAATTTTGACAGGTCGGGGGTCATAAAAAATTACAAAATATCAACCAAAAATTCGAAAATAAACCAATGATGCAGCTAGATAGATATTTTAATAACAAATTCAGAGAGGTATTCCACTTTTAAATCGGGTAAAAATTTCAAAAGTTATGGGCTAAGCAGTGCTGGGATCAGGTCACTTTTCTGGAAACCCATTTTTTGCAAATTTTGACAGGTCGGGGGTCATAAAAAATTACAAAACATTGACCAAAAATTCGAAAATAAACCAATGATGCAGCTAGATAGATATTTTAATAACAAATTCAGAGAGGTATTCCACTTTTAAATCGGGTAAAAATTTCAAAAGTTATGGGCTAAGCAGTGCTGGGATCTGGTCACTTTTCTGCAAACCCATTTTTTGCAAATTTTGACAGGTCGGGGGTGATAAAAAACTACAAAATATTGACCAAAAAATTCGAAAATAAACCAATAATGCAGCTAGATAGATATTTTAATAACAAATTCAGAGAGGTATTCCACTTTTAAATCGGGTAAAAATTTCAAAAGTTATGGGCTAAGCAGTGCTGGGATCTGGTCACTTTTCTGCAAACCCATTTTTTTGCAAATTTTGACAGGTCGGGGGTCATAAAAAATTACAAAATATTGACCAAAAATTCGAAAATAAACCAATGATGCAGCTAGATAGATATTTTAATAACAAATTCAGAGAGGTATTCCACTTTTAAATCGGGTAAAAATTTCAAAAGTTATGGGCTAAGCAGTGCTGGGATCTGGTCACTTTTCTGCAAACCCATTTTTTGCAAATTTTGACAGGTCGGGGGTCATAAAAAATTACAAAACATTGACCAAAAATTCAAAAATAAACCAATGATGCAGCTAGATAGATATTTTAATAACAAATTCAGAGAGGTATTCCACTTTTAAATCGGGTAAAAATTTCAAAAGTTATGGGCTAAGCAGTGCTGGGATCTGGTCACTTTTCTGCAAACCCATTTTTTGCAAATTTTGACAGGTCGGGGGTCATAAAAAATTACAAAATATTGACCAAAAATTCGAAAATAAACCAATGATGCAGCTAGATAGATATTTTAATAACAAATTCAGAGAGGTATTCCACTTTTAAATCGGGTAAAAATTTCAAAAGTTATGGGCTAAGCAGTGCTGGGATCTGGTCACTTTTCTGGAAACCCATTTTTTTGCAAATTTTGACAGGTCGGGGGTCATAAAAAATTACAAAACATTGACCAAAAATTCGAAAATAAACCAATGATGCAGCTAGATAGATATTTTAATAACAAATTCAGAGAGGTATTCCACTTTTAAATCGGGTAAAAATTTCAAAAGTTATGGGCTAAGCAGTGCTGGGATCTGGTCACTTTTCTGCAAACCCATTTTTTGCAAATTTTGACAGGTCGGGGGTCATAAAAAATTACAAAATATTGACCAAAAATTCGAAAATAAACCAATGATGCAGCTAGATAGATATTTTAATAACAAATTCAGAGAGGTATTCCACTTTTAAATCGGGTAAAAATTTCAAAAGTTATGGGCTAAGCAGTGCTGGGATCTGGTCACTTTTCTGCAAACCCATTTTTTGCAAATTTTGACAGGTCGGGGTCATAAAAAATTACAAAATATTGACCAAAAATTCGAAAATAAACCAATGATGCAGCTAGATAGATATTTTAACAACAAATTCAGAGAGGTATTCCACTTTTAAATCGGGTAAAAATTTCAAAAGTTATGGGCTAAGCAGTGCTGGGATCTGGTCACTTTTCTGCAAACCCATTTTTTGCAAATTTTGACAGGTCGGGGGTCATAAAAAATTACAAAATATTGACCAAAAATTCGAAAATAAACCAATAATGCAGCTAGATAGATATTTTAACAACAAATTCAGAGAGGTATTCCACTTTTAAATCGGGTAAAAATTTCAAAAGTTTGGGCTAAGCAGTGCTGGGATCTGGTCACTTTTCTGCAAACCCATTTTTTGCAAATTTTGACAGGTCGAGGAGTCATAAAAAACTACAAAATATTGACCAAAAATTCGAAAATAAACCAATAATGCAGCTAGATAGATATTTTAATAACAAATTCAGAGAGGTATTCCACTTTTAAATCGGGTAAAAATTTCAAAAGTTTGGGCTAAGCAGTGCTGGGATCTGGTCACTTTTCTGCAAACCCATTTTTGCAAATTTTGACAGGTCGAGGAGTCATAAAAAACTACAAAATAATGACCAAAAATTCGAAAATAAACCAATAATGCAGCTAGATAGATATTTTAATAACAAATTCAGAGAGGTATTCCACTTTTAAATCGGGTAAAAATTTCAAAAGTTTGGGCTAAGCAGTGCTGGGATCTGGTCACTTTTCTGCAAACCCATTTTTTGCAAATTTTGACTAGGTCGGGAGTCATAAAAAATTACAAAATATTGACCAAAAATTCGAAAATAAACCAATAATGCAGCTAGATAGATATTTTAATAACAAATTCAGAGAGGTATTCCACTTTTAAATCGGGTAAAAATTTCAAAAGTTTGGGCTAAGCAGTGCTGGGATCTGGTCACTTTTCTGCAAACCCATTTTTGCAAATTTTGACAGGTCGGAAGTCATAAAAAATTACAAAATATTGACCAAAAATTCGAAAATAAACCAATAATGCAGCTAGATAGATATTTTAACAACAAATTCAGAGAGGTATTCCACTTTTAAATCGGGTAAAAATTTCAAAAGTTTGGGCTAAGCAGTGCTGGGATCTGGTCACTTTTCTGCAAACCCATTTTTTGCAAATTTGACAGGTCGGGAGTCATCAAAAACTACAAAATATTGACCAAAAATTCGAAAATAAACCAATAATGCAGCTAGATAGATATTTCAATAACAAATTCAGAGAGTTATTCCACTTTTAAATCGGGTAAAAATTTCAAAGTTATGGGCTAAGCAGTGCTGGGATCTGGTCACTTTTCTGCAAACCCATTTTTTGCAAATTTTGACAGGTCGAGGTCATAAAAAATTACAAAATATTGACCAAAAATTCGAAAATAAACCAATAATGCAGCTAGATAGATATTTTAATAACAAATTCAGAGAGGTATTCCACTTTTAAATCGGGTAAAAATTTCAAAAGTTTGGGATAAGCAGTGCTGGGTTCTGGTCACTTTTCTGCAAACCCATTTTTTGCAAATTTTGACAGGTCGGGGGTCATAAGAAATTGCAAAATATTGACCAAAAATTCGAAAATAAACCAATAATGCAGCTAGATAGATATTTTAACAACAAATTCCAAGAGGTATTCCACTTTTAAATCGGGTAAAAATTTCAAAAAGTTTGGGCTAAGCAGTGCTGGGATCTGGTCACTTTTCTGCAAACCCATTTTTTTGCAAATTTTGACAGGTCGGGGGTCATAAAAAACTACGAAACATTGACCAAAAATTCGAAAATAAACCAATAATGCAGCTAGATAGATATTTTAACAACAAATTCAGAGAGGCATTCCACTTTTAAATCGGGTAAAAATTTCAAAAGTTTGGGCTAAGCAGTGCTGGGATCCGGTCACTTTTCTGCAAACCCATTTCTTGCAAATTTTGACAGGTCAGGAAGTCATAAAAAACTACAAAATATTGACCAAAAATTCGAAAATAAACCAATAATGCAGCTAGATAGATATTAGAATAACAAATTCAGAGAGGTATTCCACTTTTAAATCAGGTAAAAATTTCCAAAAGTTTGGGCTAAGCAGTGCTGGGATCTGGTCACTTTTTCTGCAAACCCATTTTCCCTGCAAATTTTGACAGGTCGGGAGTCATAAAAAACTACAAAACATTGACCAAAAATTCGAAAATAAACCAATAATGCAGCTAGATAGATATTTTAACAACAAATTCCAGAGGTATTCCACTTTTAAATCGGGTAAAAATTTCAAAAGTTTGGGCTAAGCAGTGCTGGGATCTGGTCACTTTCTGCAAACCCATTTGCAAATTTTGACAGGTCAAGGGTCATAAAAAATTACAAAATATCAACCAAAAATTCGAAAATAAACCAATAATGCAGCTAGATAGATATTTTAACAACAAATTCAGAGAGGTATTCCACTTTTAAATCGGGTAAAAATTTCAAAAGTTTGGGCTAAGCAGTGCTGGGATCTGGTCACTTTTCTGCAAACCCATTTTTACAAATTTTGACAGGTCGAGGGTCATAAAAAACTACAAAATATTGACCAAAAATTCGAAAATAAACCAATAATGCAGCTAGATAGATATTTTAATAGCAAATTCAGAGAGGTATTCCACTTTAAATCGGGTAAAAGAATTTCAAGGTTTGGGATAAGCAGTGCTGGGTTCTGGTCACTTTCTGCAAACCCATTTTTGCAAATTTTGACAGGTCGAGGTCATAAAAAATTACAAAAATATTGACAAAAATTCCGAAAAATAAACCAATAATAATGCAGCTAGATAGATATTCGAATAACAAATTCAGAGAGGTATTCCACTTTTAAATCGGGTAAAAATTTCAAAAGTTTGGGCTAAAGCAGTGCTGGGATCTGGTCACTTTTCTGCAAACCCATTTTTGCCAAATTTTGACGAGTCGGGAGTCATAAAAAATTACAAAATATTGACCAAAAATTCGAAAATAAACCAATAATGCAGCTAGATAGATATTTTAATAACAAATTCACAGAGGTATTCCACTTTTAAATCGAGGTAAAAATTTCAAAAGTTTGGGCTTTGCAGTGCTGGGATCTGGTCACTTTTCTGCAAACCCATTTTTTGCAAGAATTTTGACAGGTCAGGGGTCATAAAAAACTACAAAATATTGACCAAAAATTCGAAAATAAACCAATAATGCAGCTAGATAGATATTTTAATAACAAATTCAGAGAGGCATTCCACTTTTAAATCGGGTAAAAAATTTCAAAAGTTATGGGATAAGCAGTGCTGGGGATCTGGTCCCTTTTCTGCAAACCCATTTTTGCAAATTTTGACAGGTCGAGGTCATAAAAAATTACAAAATATTGACCAAAAATTCGAAAAATAAACCAATAATGCAGCTAGATAGATATTTTAACAACAAATTCCAGAGGTATTCCACTTTTAAATCAGGTAAAAATTTCAAAAGTTTGGGCTAAGCAGTGCTGGGATCTGGTCACTTTTCTGCAAACCCATTTTTGCAAATTTTGACAGGTCAGGAGTCATAAAAAACTACAAAATATTGACCAAAAATTCGAAAATAAACCAATAATGCAGCTAGATAGATATTTTAACAACAAATTCAGAGAGGTATTCCACTTTTAAATCGGGTAAAAATTTCAAAAGTTTGGGCTAAGCAGTGCTGGGATCTGGTCACTTTTCTGCAAACCCATTTTTGCAAATTTTGACAGGTCGAGAGGTCATAAAAAATTACAAAATATCAACCAAAAATTCGAAAATAAACCAATATGCAGCTAGATAGATATTTTAATAACAACTTCAGAGAGGTATTCCACTTTTAAATCGAGGTAAAAATTTCCAAAGTTTGGGCTTTGCAGTGCTGGGATCTGGTCACTTTTCTGCAAACCCATTTTCCACAAATTTTGACAAGGTCGAGAGTCATAAAAAACTACAAAATATTGACCAAAAATTCGAAAATAAACCAATAATGCAGCTAGATAGATATTCGAATAACAAATTCAGAGAGGTATTCCACTTTTAAATCGGGTAAAAATTTCAAAAGTTATGGGCTAAGCAGTGCTGGGATCTGG
>NW_025064120.1:0-1043 GCF_018152265.1 Drosophila ficusphila
GAAATAGAAAAATTTAAAAAATATTGATGATTGTACATTTGAAATGTTTTTATACAGAATTAAATTAAATTTACTAAATTGTGAAAAAGAATAAATGTAATCTATAATTATAAATAAAACAATGAAATTTTAAATTTAAATAACAAACATCGCTTTTATTTAAAGAGGTTAATTGAAAGTAATGTATAAACCAAATATTACAAATTAAAACAGCATTATAAAATTTTTATTTTAAAGAACAAACATGGTTTTTATTTAAAGGTTAGTATTACAATTCAAAACAAGATTATAAAATTTTTATTTTAAAAGAACAAGCAGAAAATTTATTAACTTATTAGAGGACAATGTTAAAATTTCCCAGAACAAGATTATAAAATTTTTATTTTAAAGAACAATTAAAATGGTTTCTTAGAGAATTACACTCAATTTGCTTATTTTCTTCAATATTTCGTGGTATAGTTTGCATAACTATTTATACCACCCTCTATTATAAAGATTTTATCATCGTCATACACTTAAAGTAATAGATTTTGTATATTCATCATTATCTATTATCTAAATTTAAGGTATAGTTTCAC
Source organism: Drosophila ficusphila (assembly GCF_018152265.1). Taxonomy (NCBI): domain Eukaryota; kingdom Metazoa; phylum Arthropoda; class Insecta; order Diptera; family Drosophilidae; genus Drosophila; species Drosophila ficusphila. Next base: position 579 of record NW_025064120.1, read on the forward strand.
TTTTATAGTTGTTAATTCTCCTTTAAACAAGAACGGATTTTGTCCTCACTTGATGATCACTTCTGGTGCCTTGAAATACGGATTATCCTCATCGTAAATGATTACTTCGTGGTCATCATCATCATCATCATCATCACCATCATCATCATTATACTTTCATCATGGTCATCCCATACAAAACCAAAGGGTCTGAAAATAAAAATATTATTAGTATATATAAATATTATTTTATATATATGTTTATATTGTTCAACTCACCTTTTTGTACTCCACTCCAGAAATAGTTTTATTAAATTCTGTATTATTATTATTTTGAAATTCTGAAAATAAAATATTATTAGTATATATAAATATTATTTTATACATGTATATATTCATTCAACTCACCTTTTTGTACTCCTCCCAGAAATAGTTTTATTAAATTCTATTATTATTATTATTTTGAAATTCTGAAAATAAAATATT
>NW_025064121.1:0-3023 GCF_018152265.1 Drosophila ficusphila
CTAAATATTTGACGCTCGATTGTAGAAACTTCACTTCCATTTTCAAAGCTCTCACTTATTTTCAACCAACTTGTCAAACACCTCACTTAATACTTCCTAAATGTTCTTCATTTCTACTCCTATCATTATATCGTCCATATACACTACTTTCAATTTATTTTCTTTTATTAAATCTGTAAATATACTATTAACAAAACGTTGAAAAACATGTGGTGCATTTTTTTAACCCCATGGGCATTCTATTGAACTCAAACTGGCCTCCATCGGTGTGACAAACGACGGAGTTATTTTACAGAATCTTTTGTGGGTACATACACCATGAAAATATCCGTTCTTTAAATCTAATTTGCTAAATATTTTTTCCACTAATCTATCTAATAAGTCATCGATCAGGAGGCAACGGATAGTTGTCTTTCTTTTCAGCATAACCTTTATTCAACGCCTATAATCAATATGATAACGTATGTCCCCTGACTTCTTAATCATTAACACTATCAAGTGATGCGTACTCCGAATCGCTTGCCCTAATTATTCCTTCTGCTAAGTATTGATCTAATATTCCTTTGTAATTTTTCCTTTTTCCATGTATGACAATCTTTCGGTGCAATAACCTAACGTTTTCTTTCCAAACATATTTTAATTTCACTCCGTAGTTTTGGTTTTTCTCTGGTCTTTTTGCGTTTGTATAATGGAATTTTAACATGTTTTCAAATTTCCTACGAGTTTCATAATCTTTTTACTTCCTTTCCTATAGCATATACATTCTCATTTTCATCAACACAACATATTGCATTTTTTCTTTTCTGAAATTTTCTTCTCTTAATACTCCTGCATCTTTTTCAAACTATTTCCTTTTTCTTTTACTCCAACAATTTTTCTATCATTTGTTTTCTTTCTTTTCTTTACTTTGATTACTAACTATTTCTCTCTCCTTTGTTTCTTCTTTTTCTTTGCTTTGTATACTAACTGCTTTCTCATTTGCTCTAACAATTTTCTATATCCTCTCTTTTTCTAAATTTTCCACATCATTTGTTGTCTGTATTCCCATTCATTTTTTCTTCAACATCTTCTTTCATTTCGTCATCTAGTTTTTCAATTGTCACCCATTTCAAAGCGCTTAGATCAATATTTAGCTCGCATGCTCTCCATAAAATCTCTTCCCAATATTACATCATACCTCATAGATTCCTCAGCCACAATCATTAATTGAAAATAAACATTTATTATTTTTTTTTACATAACAATAAGTTTTTCCAAACGTTTTTAATTGGCTATTATTGAGCCCAACATATGTATCTGTTACAGGTTGTAATTTTATTTTAAATGGAATACACTTAATTTTTAATCAAGGAGACACGCTGCCCGAATCTAAGAGGCACTCTGCAATTATGAATTTATTAATATTATTTTTCAAATATATCTTCAAACATCTTACATATTTGTTGTCACCTGCTGTCTTCCTCTTTGGGGCACACTGCTACCAAATGGTCCTTGTTTCCACACCCATAGCATGTTCCAGGTTCTCTTGGGCTTCCTGCAGTCTTTGGCCCAGTGTCCTTTGGAGTTGCAATTAAAACAACGCGTATCCATCGGTACGTTGCTCCTCTTTCCTGCACCTTGAACTGCTGCTTTGGCATCTGCTGGCAAACGGATGTTTTTCAAATGCCTGCAGCATGTCCTCTGAGACTGGAACCGCTGGATCCGGAGCCTGGTTCTCTGTAGATTTTCGTCTGGCATGCCTTCGATTATGCCATCCAACAGTTCTTTTCTCGTCGATGTTGAGATCTTGAACTAACATGAGCTTTTTCCTCGAAATACATGGCAAAATTTTCTCCTGCTTGCCACTTCCGCATTTGAAATTTGCGCCTCATTTCCAATTTTCGATGAATGACCTCCGAACGCCTTTATTAAACTTCTCCAGTGGTTGGTCTACCGGTTCGCTAACCTTTTGGGATCCGAATGCAACCATTGCGACGCCTTTCCTTTCAGACTGCCAATACATAACAATTTTCGTTGCTCTTCAGTCAGTTTGAATATACGTGCAATATTTCCAATCTGCATACTCCAACCCCGCACACCTCTTCCGCCAGAAAACTCCAATACGACATCTTTAAAAAAAAAAAATGCACTCGAACTTCTCACACATATTTTGTCTCAGTGTCATTCTTTATTTCATTTCCACCGTCGTTAACATTGTCCTCTTTGTTGTCTTCGCTGCTTTTCGTCGATCTGCACACCGCTACTTTTGCGCCTTCCTTCAACGTTCTCGCTTTCGCAGAAATTCTGTTCTTGTTGAACTTCGGCGCCAGCCTTCTTTTGAATGCGGTATGTACACACAATTTCTGCTGGATTTCGTCGTTCTTCTTCTGCTTCGTCGACCGGTATGTTCACATCTTTGCAGCCAATCTGTAGCAGCTTCGATTTCGTCATAAATGTCCCGAAACTTCCTAGAACCTTTCGAGAATTTTCAGTGGCCTTGCTGCTCTAATACTTCATGCATCTCTTCTTCCTCCAGTGGCTCCACTGGGTCGTAGCTCCTTGTATACTTGCTTCCAACTGGGGGCATGACCACGGCGTTCTGCTGATACACACTGTTTAGACGAGTTTCTAATTCTGCCTTCGAGCCTTTTGTTGGTAACCCCAAAGCCGCCAACCATTTTTCAACACGTTCTTCACTGTTACTTTATCAATGTCAATTTCATAATCCATGATTTAGCCTTTCTTTTTACTGTTTCCTTTTAGATCTGGTCACTTCTGAATTTGTGGCAGGTTATATGGTTGCCACAAATGTCAGGATTTATTAAAAACTCTGGTATAATTTGCGTTTTTGTCTTTTTCTTTATTCTTGCTAGTCACACGTTTGATCGCTTACACCGTTTTTTCAGAGTCATTTTGCCATTCATATTCGGCGAGTTGCTTAACCTATTGCTCTTCTTCAGTTACGCTCTCTTTCAGTTACGCTTCAGAGAGCCTTAAGTCATGCATATGTATGTACCAATGAGTACAAAAACCCACCCTTGCCT
>NW_025064122.1:0-697 GCF_018152265.1 Drosophila ficusphila
AGAAATGCTCCTCAAAAACAACCACAGTGATATAATTGCTTTAGTTGCGTCTCTGAAGATCTCTGAAATGAAACAAATTCATCGACAGACACAGGTTGGTGGATCGACAATGGAGCGACGAAACATATGACCAACTGTCAGACCCGGTTCGTTGACTTCCAAGAGTTTCATAGTCCATGCGTCATCAGAAGCTGCTGGACAAGAATCTCAAGGCGATTGGGAAGGGAACAATCAGATTCTGTCCTTCACTAAAAGATGCGACACTAAAGATGACGTTGACCGATGTTTGGTATGTTCGAAAATTTCAAAAGAACTTATTCTCGATTTAGCAACCCAAGACAAGAACGAAAACAGCAGGTTTCATTCAACAGCAACCAAGTGGTTGGAAGTAAAGGGAAGAACAGTACTGCCGCGGAAGTCGTGAGAAAGGCGGGTCTCTGTACAAGGCATCGATTGAACCGGTCATTCTGACAAAGAAGAGTCAATGTCATGAAGCAGAAAGTTCTACACTGCAGTTGTACCACGAAAGATGGGAGTCACCAAGACAAGGAGACACGCGTGAGAGATGCTCGAAAAGGAGTTTTGGCATTAACGTGAAGCTGGTTAAAGCTTGCAGACCCTGTATTTTCGGAAAGGCGCATCGTCTGCAGCACGGCACAAGGCAAGACAACAAAACCAGGAGAACTTGTCTCCACTG
>NW_025064123.1:0-1375 GCF_018152265.1 Drosophila ficusphila
AGTTAACACTGAAGAAGAGTACGAGTCCTTCACTGAAGAAGAGTTTGAGTCAAACACTGAAGAAGCGACAAACAAGAGAGTACTGAGAGAGATCGTTCAACCCAAAGAAGCCCCAGCATCTTGAATATTACGCCATGACAGTAGAAGAGGTTGCGAATCAGATGACTGAAACATCCTGTGACGCTTGAAGATGCCCTAAGGAGCAGAGGATTCGGCAGAGTGGAAGGCTGGATCAAGAAATCGCCTCGTTGAAAGAAAATCATACTTGACTTTAACCGAACTCCAACCAGCGATGCAGATCCATGCCTGTATATTCGAGAGAAGAACGACAGAAACTCACTTGTGGTCTACGGGGGATGATGGTCTTCATGCTCAATCAGATCTCAGCGAGAGATGGAAACTTTTGATTGAGAGTTGAAATCATAACTTAAAATCAAATCAAAGAAAGCAGATTATTTTGGGACTTGAAATTGCACAAGAAGAAAAGTGCATTAAGGTTTGTCAGAAGAGTTACGCACAAAAAAATTTTAGAACGTTTTAATTTTTTCAGAATGCAAGCCAGTTTCAACTCCAATGTTAAAGAGTGCAGAATCCTCCACACCAGGGAAAGCTGACGTGCCAATCCAAATTCTCTTACCGGCAGGCAGTTGGAGCACTGATGTACCTGATGCTTGGCACGAGACCAGATCTGGCATACAGTGTGGAGTTCATTTCAAGAACACTGGAAAACCCTACTCAAGAGGATGTCGGGCGAGTCAAAAGAGTCTTCCGATTTATAGCAGGGACTCTGGACCTGGGAATCGTTTGTCGAGGCTAAATGTCGAAGTGGGACTTCTACAAGTGTTCAGTGATGCAGACTTTCATGGTTGCATCAAGACAGGGCGTTCTACTTCCTCTGGAGTCGTCGGGAAGTATGCAGGAGGCGCAGTTTCCTGGACTAGCCAACGATACAGTTGTTGCGACCTCAACTACCGAAGCAGAGATCATCGCAGCGAACGAGGGAGCCAAAGAAGCAATTTGGTTAAGCAGACTCCTTCTCAGAGGGATCGTCAAACCCAAAGACGCTCCCTTCATACAAGTTGACAATTCTAAGGCAGTGAGACCGGCTCAAAATCCGGAGTTTCACCGCAGAACCAAACATACTTTCCATCAAACACTTTTATAAGAGAAAAAAGTGACAGAAGGGAAATCATGTTCAAACAAATCTCCACAGAAGATCAATTAGTGACATTCTTACGAAGCCGCTGCAAAGAACACGCTTGAAGATTCTTTCGATGAAAATAGGACTCATGTAGTAAAAGGTTGGAGAGACTCCAGAAATTCAACTCTAATTAACAAGGGAAAGTGTTAAAGTAATGTTTAATTATTTGAATTT
>NW_025064124.1:0-41828 GCF_018152265.1 Drosophila ficusphila
TTATTAGAATACCTATCTAGCTGCATCATTGGTTTATTTTCGAATTTTTGGTCAATATTTTGTTATTTTTTTTACCCCCGACCTTTCAAAATTTGCAAAAAATGGGTTTGCAGAAAAGTGACCAGATCCCAGCACTGCTTAGCCCAAACTTTTGAAATTTTTACCTGATTTAAAAGTGGTATACATCTCTGAATTTGTTGTTAAAATATCTATCTAGCTGCATTATTGGTTTATTTTCGAATTTTTTGGTCAATATTTTGTAATTTTTTATGACCCCCGACCTGTCAAAATTTGCAAAAAATGGGTTTGCAGAAAAGTGACCAGAACCCAGCACTGCTTATCCCATAACTTTTGAAATTTTTACCCGATTTAAAAGTGGAATACCTCTCTGAATTTGTTATTAAAATATCTATCTAGCTACATCATTGGTTTATTTTCGAATTTTTGGTCAATATTTTGTAGTTTTTTATGACCCCCGACTTGTTAAAATTTGCAAAAAATGGGTTTGCAGAAAAGTGACCAGATCGCAGCACTGCTTATCCCAAACCTTTTGTAATTTTTACCCGATTTAAAAGTGGAATACCTCTCTGAATTTGCTATTAAAATATCTATCTAGCTGCATTATTGGTTTATTTTCGAATTTTTGGTCAATATTTTGTAATTTTTTATGACCCCCGACCTGTCAAAATTTGCAAAAAATGGGTTTGCAGAAAAGTGACCAGATCCCAGCACTGCTTAGCCCATAACTTTTGAAATGATTACACGATTTAAAAGTGGAATACCTCTCTGAATTTGTTATTAGAATACCTATCTAGCTGCATCATTGGTTTATTTTCGAATTTTTGGTCAATATTTTGTTATTTTTTTTACCCCCGACCTTTCAAAATTTGCAAAAAATGGGTTTGCAGAAAAGTGACCAGATCCCAGCACTGCTTAGCCCAAACTTTTGAAATTTTTACCTGATTTAAAAGTGGTATACATCTCTGAATTTGTTGTTAAAATATCTATCTAGCTGCATTATTGGTTTATTTTCGAATTTTTGGTCAATATTTTGTAATTTTTTATGACCCCCGACCTGTCAAAATTTGCAAAAAATGGGTTTGCAGAAAAGTGACCAGAACCCAGCACTGCTTAGCCCATAACTTTTGAAATTTTTACCCGATTTAAAAGTGGAATGCCTCTCTGAATTTGTTACTTAAATATCTATCTAGCTACATCATTGGTTTATTTTCGAATTTTTGGTCAATGTTTCGTCATTTTTTATGACCCCCGACCTGTCAAAATTTGCAAAAAATGGGTTTGCAGAAAAGTGACCAGATCCCAGCACTGCTTAGCCCAAACTTTTGAAATTTTTACCCGATTTAAAAGTGGAATACCTTTCTGAATTTGTTGTTAAAATATCTATCTAGCTGCATTATTGGTTTATTTTCGAATTTTTGGTCAATATTTTGTAATTTTTTATGACCCCCGACCTGTCAAAATTTGCAAAAAATGGGTTTGCAGAAAAGTGACCAGATCCCAGCACTGCTTAGCCCATAACTTTTGAAATTTTTACCTGATTTAAAAGTGGTATAAATCTCTGAATTTGTTGTTAAAATATCTATCTAGCTGCATTATTGGTTTATTTTCGAATTTTTGGTCAATATTTTGTAATTTTTTATGACCCCCGACCTGTCAAAATTTGCAAAAAATGGGTTTGCAGAAAAGTGACCAGAACCCAGCACTGCTTAGCCCATAACTTTTGAAATTTTTACCCGATTTAAAAGTGGAATGCCTCTCTGAATTTGTTACTAAAATATCTATCTAGCTACATCATTGGTTTATTTTCGAATTTTTGGTCAATATTATGTTATTTTTTTTACCCCCGACCTTTCAAAATTTGCAAAAAATGGGTTTGCAGAAAAGTGACCAGATCCCAGCACTGCTTAGCCCATCACTTTTGAAATTTTTACCCGATTTAAAAGTGGAATACCTCTCTGAATTTGTTATTAAAATATCTATCTAGCTGCATCATTGGTTTATTTTCGAATTTTTGGTCAATATTTTGTAGTTTTTTTTATCACCCCCGACCTGTCAAAATTTGCAAAAAATGGGTTTGCAGAAAAGTGACCAGATCCCAGCACTGCTTAGCCCATAACTTTTGAAATTTTTACCCGATTTAAAAGTGGAATACCTCTCTGAATTTGTTATTAAAATATCTATCTAGCTGCATTATTGGTTTATTTTCGAATTTTTTGTCAATATTTTGTAGTTTTTTATCACCCCCGACCTGTCAAAATTTGCAAAAAATGGGTTTGCAGAAAAGTGACCAGATCCCAGCACTGCTTAGCCCAAACTTTTGAAATTTTTACCTGATTTAAAAGTGGTATACATCTCTGAATTTGTTGTTAAAATATCTATCTAGCTGCATTATTGGTTTATTTTCGAATTTTTGGTTGATATTTTGTAATTTTTTATGACCCCCGGCCTGTCAAAATTTGCAAAAAATGGGTTTGCAGAAAAGTGACCAGATCCCAGCACTGCTTAGCCCATAACTTTTGAAATTTTTACCCGATTTAAAAGTGGAATACCTCTCTGAATTTGTTATTAGAATATCTATCTAGCTGCATTATTGGTTTATTTTCGAATTTTTGGTCAATATTTTGTAATTTTTTATGACCCCCGACCTTTCAAAATTTGCAAAAAATGGGTTTGCAGAAAAGTGACCAGATCCCAGCACTGCTTAGCCCAAACTTTTGAAATTTTTACCCGATTTAAAAGTGGTATACATCTCTGAATTTGTTGTTAAAATATCTATCTAGCTGCATTATTGGTTTATTTTCGAATTTTTGGTCAATATTTTGTAATTTTTTATGACCCCCGACCTGTCAAAATTTGCAAAAAATGGGTTTGCAGAAAAGTGACCAGATCCCAGCACTGCTTAGCCCATAACTTTTGAAATGATTACACGATTTAAAAGTGGAATACCTCTCTGAATTTGTTATTAGAATACCTATCTAGCTGCATCATTGGTTTATTTTCGAATTTTTGGTCAATATTTTGTAATTTTTTATGACCCCCGACCTTTCAAAATTTGCAAAAAATGGGTTTGCAGAAAAGTGACCAGATCCCAGCACTGCTTAGCCCAAACTTTTGAAATTTTTACCCGATTTAAAAGTGGAATACCTCTCTGAATTTGTTGTTAAAATATCTATCTAGCTGCATTATTGGTTTATTTTCGAATTTTTGGTCAATATTTTGTAATTTTTTATGACCCCCGACCTGTCAAAATTTGCAAAAAATGGGTTTGCAGAAAAGTGACCAGAACCCAGCACTGCTTATCCCATAACTTTTGAAATTTTTACCCGATTTAAAAGTGGAATACCTCTCTGAATTTGTTATTAAAATATCTATCTAGCTACATCATTGGTTTATTTTCGAATTTTTGGTCAATATTTTGTAGTTTTTTTATGACCCCCGACTTGTTAAAATTTGCAAAAAATGGGTTTGCAGAAAAGTGACCAGATCGCAGCACTGCTTATCCCAAACCTTTTGTAATTTTTACCCGATTTAAAAGTGGAATACCTCTCTGAATTTGCTATTAAAATATCTATCTAGCTGCATTATTGGTTTATTTTCGAATTTTTGGTCAATATTTTGTAATTTTTTATGACCCCCGACCTGTCAAAATTTGCAAAAAATGGGTTTGCAGAAAAGTGACCAGATCCCAGCACTGCTTAGCCCATAACTTTTGAAATGATTACACGATTTAAAAGTGGAATACCTCTCTGAATTTGTTATTAGAATACCTATCTAGCTGCATCATTGGTTTATTTTCGAATTTTTGGTCAATATTTTGTTATTTTTTTTTACCCCCGACCTTTCAAAATTTGCAAAAAATGGGTTTGCAGAAAAGTGACCAGATCCCAGCACTGCTTAGCCCAAACTTTTGAAATTTTTACCTGATTTAAAAGTGGTATACATCTCTGAATTTGTTGTTAAAATATCTATCTAGCTGCATTATTGGTTTATTTTCGAATTTTTGGTCAATATTTTGTAATTTTTTATGACCCCCGACCTGTCAAAATTTGCAAAAAATGGGTTTGCAGAAAAGTGACCAGAACCCAGCACTGCTTAGCCCATAACTTTTGAAATTTTTACCCGATTTAAAAGTGGAATGCCTCTCTGAATTTGTTACTTAAATATCTATCTAGCTACATCATTGGTTTATTTTCGAATTTTTGGTCAATGTTTCGTCATTTTTTATGACCCCCGACCTGTCAAAATTTGCAAAAAATGGGTTTGCAGAAAAGTGACCAGATCCCAGCACTGCTTAGCCCAAACTTTTGAAATTTTTACCCGATTTAAAAGTGGAATACCTTTCTGAATTTGTTGTTAAAATATCTATCTAGCTGCATTATTGGTTTATTTTCGAATTTTTGGTCAATATTTTGTAATTTTTTATGACCCCCGACCTGTCAAAATTTGCAAAAAATGGGTTTGCAGAAAAGTGACCAGATCCCAGCACTGCTTAGCCCATAACTTTTGAAATTTTTACCTGATTTAAAAGTGGTATAAATCTCTGAATTTGTTGTTAAAATATCTATCTAGCTGCATTATTGGTTTATTTTCGAATTTTTGGTCAATATTTTGTAATTTTTTATGACCCCCGACCTGTCAAAATTTGCAAAAAATGGGTTTGCAGAAAAGTGACCAGAACCCAGCACTGCTTAGCCCATAACTTTTGAAATTTTTACCCGATTTAAAAGTGGAATGCCTCTCTGAATTTGTTATTAGAATACCTATCTAGCTGCATCATTGGTTTATTTTCGAATTTTTGGTCAATATTTTGTAATTTTTTATGACCCCCGACCTTTCAAAATTTGCAAAAAATGGGTTTGCAGAAAAGTGACCAGATCCCAGCACTGCTTAGCCCAAACTTTTGAAATTTTTACCTGATTTAAAAGTGGTATACATCTCTGAATTTGTTGTTAAAATATCTATCTAGCTGCATTATTGGTTTATTTTCGAATTTTTGGTCAATATTTTGTAATTTTTTATGACCCCCGACCTGTCAAAATTTGCAAAAAATGGGTTTGCAGAAAAGTGACCAGATCCCAGCACTGCTTAGCCCATAACTTTTGAAATGATTACACGATTTAAAAGTGGAATACCTCTCTGAATTTGTTATTAGAATACCTATCTAGCTGCATCATTGGTTTATTTTCGAATTTTTGGTCAATATTTTGTTATTTTTTTTTACCCCCGACCTTTCAAAATTTGCAAAAAATGGGTTTGCAGAAAAGTGACCAGATCCCAGCACTGCTTAGCCCAAACTTTTGAAATTTTTACCTGATTTAAAAGTGGTATACATCTCTGAATTTGTTGTTAAAATATCTATCTAGCTGCATTATTGGTTTATTTTCGAATTTTTGGTCAATATTTTGTAATTTTTTATGACCCCCGACCTGTCAAAATTTGCAAAAAATGGGTTTGCAGAAAAGTGACCAGAACCCAGCACTGCTTATCCCATAACTTTTGAAATTTTTACCCGATTTAAAAGTGGAATACCTCTCTGAATTTGTTATTAAAATATCTATCTAGCTACATCATTGGTTTATTTTCGAATTTTTGGTCAATATTTTGTAGTTTTTTATGACCCCCGACTTGTTAAAATTTGCAAAAAATGGGTTTGCAGAAAAGTGACCAGATCGCAGCACTGCTTATCCCAAACCTTTTGTAATTTTTACCCGATTTAAAAGTGGAATACCTCTCTGAATTTGCTATTAAAATATCTATCTAGCTGCATTATTGGTTTATTTTCGAATTTTTGGTCAATATTTTGTAATTTTTTATGACCCCCGACCTGTCAAAATTTGCAAAAAATGGGTTTGCAGAAAAGTGACCAGATCCCAGCACTGCTTAGCCCATAACTTTTGAAATTTTTACCCGATTTAAAAGTGGAATACCTCTCTGAATTTGTTATTAAAATATCTATCTAGCTGCATCATTGGTTTATTTTCGAATTTTTGGTCAATATTTTGTAGTTTTTTTTATCACCCCCGACCTGTCAAAATTTGCAAAAAATGGGTTTGCAGAAAAGTGACCAGATCCCAGCACTGCTTAGCCCATAACTTTTGAAATTTTTACCCGATTTAAAAGTGGAATACCTCTCTGAATTTGTTATTAAAATATCTATCTAGCTGCATTATTGGTTTATTTTCGAATTTTTGGTCAATATTTTGTAGTTTTTTTATCACCCCCGACCTGTCAAAATTTGCAAAAAATGGGTTTGCAGAAAAGTGACCAGATCCCAGCACTGCTTAGCCCATCTTTTTTGAAATTTTTACCCGATTTAAAAGTGGAATACCTCTCTGAATTTGTTATTAAAATATCTATCTAGCTGCATCATTGGTTTATTTTCGAATTTTTGGTCAATATTATGTAATTTTTTATGACCCCCGGCCTGTCAAAATTTGCAAAATATGGGTTTGCAGAAAAGTGACCAGATCCCAGCACTGCTTAGCCCATAACTTTTGAAATGATTACACGATTTAAAAGTGGAATACCTCTCTGAATTTGTTATTAAAATATCTATCTAGCTGCATTATTGGTTTATTTTCGAATTTTTGGTCAATATTTTGTAGTTTTTTATGACCCCCGACCTGTCAAAATTTGCAAAAAATGGGTTTGCAGAAAAGTGACCAGATCCCAGCACTGCTTAGCCCATAACTTTTGAAATTTTTACCCGATTTAAAAGTGGAATACCTCTCTGAATTTGTTGTTAAAATATCTATCTAGCTGCATTATTGGTTTATTTTCGAATTTTTGGTCAATATTTTGTAATTTTTTATGACCCCCGACCTTTCAAAATTTGCAAAAAATGGGTTTGCAGAAAAGTGACCAGATCCCAGCACTGCTTAGCCCAAACTTTTGAAATTTTTACCTGATTTAAAAGTGGTATACATCTCTGAATTTGTTGTTAAAATATCTATCTAGCTGCATTATTGGTTTATTTTCGAATTTTTGGTCAATATTTTGTAATTTTTTATGACCCCCGACCTGTCAAAATTTGCAAAAAATGGGTTTGCAGAAAAGTGACCAGATCCCAGCACTGCTTAGCCCATAACTTTTGAAATGATTACACGATTTAAAAGTGGAATACCTCTCTGAATTTGTTATTAGAATACCTATCTAGCTGCATTATTGGTTTATTTTCGAATTTTTGGTCAATATTTTGTAATTTTTTATGACCCCCGACCTTTCAAAATTTGCAAAAAATGGGTTTGCAGAAAAGTGACCAGATCCCAGCACTGCTTAGCCCAAACTTTTGAAATTTTTACCTGATTTAAAAGTGGTATACATCTCTGAATTTGTTTTTAAAATATCTATCTAGCTGCATTATTGGTTTATTTTCGAATTTTTGGTCAATATTTTGTAATTTTTTATGACCCCCGACCTGTCAAAATTTGCAAAAAATGGGTTTGCAGAAAAGTGACCAGAACCCAGCACTGCTTATCCCATAACTTTTGAAATTTTTACCCGATTTAAAAGTGGAATACCTCTCTGAATTTGTTATTAAAATATCTATCTAGCTACATCATTGGTTTATTTTCGAATTTTTGGTCAATATTTTGTAGTTTTTTATGACCCCCGACTTGTTAAAATTTGCAAAAAATGGGTTTGCAGAAAAGTGACCAGATCGCAGCACTGCTTATCCCAAACCTTTTGTAATTTTTACCCGATTTAAAAGTGGAATACCTCTCTGAATTTGCTATTAAAATATCTATCTAGCTGCATTATTGGTTTATTTTCGAATTTTTGGTCAATATTTTGTAATTTTTTATGACCCCCGACCTGTCAAAATTTGCAAAAAATGGGTTTGCAGAAAAGTGACCAGATCCCAGCACTGCTTAGCCCATAACTTTTGAAATGATTACACGATTTAAAAGTGGAATACCTCTCTGAATTTGTTATTAGAATACCTATCTAGCTGCATCATTGGTTTATTTTCGAATTTTTGGTCAATATTTTGTTATTTTTTTTACCCCCGACCTTTCAAAATTTGCAAAAAATGGGTTTGCAGAAAAGTGACCAGATCCCAGCACTGCTTAGCCCAAACTTTTGAAATTTTTACCTGATTTAAAAGTGGTATACATCTCTGAATTTGTTGTTAAAATATCTATCTATCTGCATTATTGGTTTATTTTCGAATTTTTGGTCAATATTTTGTAATTTTTTATGACCCCCGACCTGTCAAAATTTGCAAAAAATGGGTTTGCAGAAAAGTGACCAGAACCCAGCACTGCTTAGCCCATAACTTTTGAAATTTTTACCCGATTTAAAAGTGGAATGCCTCTCTGAATTTGTTACTTAAATATCTATCTAGCTACATCATTGGTTTATTTTCGAATTTTTTGGTCAATGTTTCGTCATTTTTTATGACCCCCGACCTGTCAAAATTTGCAAAAAATGGGTTTGCAGAAAAGTGACCAGATCCCAGCACTGCTTAGCCCAAACTTTTGAAATTTTTACCCGATTTAAAAGTGGAATACCTTTCTGAATTTGTTGTTAAAATATCTATCTAGCTGCATTATTGGTTTATTTTCGAATTTTTGGTCAATATTTTGTAATTTTTTATGACCCCCGACCTGTCAAAATTTGCAAAAAATGGGTTTGCAGAAAAGTGACCAGATCCCAGCACTGCTTAGCCCAAACTTTTGAAATTTTTACCTGATTTAAAAGTGGTATAAATCTCTGAATTTGTTGTTAAAATATCTATCTAGCTGCATTATTGGTTTATTTTCGAATTTTTGGTCAATATTTTGTAATTTTTTATGACCCCCGACCTGTCAAAATTTGCAAAAAATGGGTTTGCAGAAAAGTGACCAGAACCCAGCACTGCTTAGCCCATAACTTTTGAAATTTTTACCCGATTTAAAAGTGGAATGCCTCTCTGAATTTGTTATTAGAATACCTATCTAGCTGCATCATTGGTTTATTTTCGAATTTTTGGTCAATATTTTGTTATTTTTTTTTACCCCCGACCTTTCAAAATTTGCAAAAAATGGGTTTGCAGAAAAGTGACCAGATCCCAGCACTGCTTAGCCCAAACTTTTGAAATTTTTACCTGATTTAAAAGTGGTATACATCTCTGAATTTGTTGTTAAAATATCTATCTAGCTGCATTATTGGTTTATTTTCGAATTTTTGGTCAATATTTTGTAATTTTTTATGACCCCCGACCTGTCAAAATTTGCAAAAAATGGGTTTGCAGAAAAGTGACCAGATCCCAGCACTGCTTAGCCCATAACTTTTGAAATGATTACACGATTTAAAAGTGGAATACCTCTCTGAATTTGTTATTAGAATACCTATCTAGCTGCATCATTGGTTTATTTTCGAATTTTTGGTCAATATTTTGTTATTTTTTATTACCCCCGACCTTTCAAAATTTGCAAAAAATGGGTTTGCAGAAAAGTGACCAGATCCCAGCACTGCTTAGCCCAAACTTTTGAAATTTTTACCTGATTTAAAAGTGGTATACATCTCTGAATTTGTTGTTAAAATATCTATCTAGCTGCATTATTGGTTTATTTTCGAATTTTTGGTCAATATTTTGTAATTTTTTATGACCCCCGACCTGTCAAAATTTGCAAAAAATGGGTTTGCAGAAAAGTGACCAGAACCCAGCACTGCTTATCCCATAACTTTTGAAATTTTTACCCGATTTAAAAGTGGAATACCTCTCTGAATTTGTTATTAAAATATCTATCTAGCTACATCATTGGTTTATTTTCGAATTTTTGGTCAATATTTTGTAGTTTTTTATGACCCCCGACTTGTTAAAATTTGCAAAAAATGGGTTTGCAGAAAAGTGACCAGATCGCAGCACTGCTTATCCCAAACCTTTTGTAATTTTTACCCGATTTAAAAGTGGAATACCTCTCTGAATTTGCTATTAAAATATCTATCTAGCTGCATTATTGGTTTATTTTCGAATTTTTGGTCAATATTTTGTAATTTTTTATGACCCCCGACCTGTCAAAATTTGCAAAAAATGGGTTTGCAGAAAAGTGACCAGATCCCAGCACTGCTTAGCCCATAACTTTTGAAATGATTACACGATTTAAAAGTGGAATACCTCTCTGAATTTGTTATTAGAATACCTATCTAGCTGCATCATTGGTTTATTTTCGAATTTTTGGTCAATATTTTGTTATTTTTTTTACCCCCGACCTTTCAAAATTTGCAAAAAATGGGTTTGCAGAAAAGTGACCAGATCCCAGCACTGCTTAGCCCAAACTTTTGAAATTTTTACCTGATTTAAAAGTGGTATACATCTCTGAATTTGTTGTTAAAATATCTATCTAGCTGCATTATTGGTTTATTTTCGAATTTTTGGTCAATATTTTGTAATTTTTTATGACCCCCGACCTGTCAAAATTTGCAAAAAATGGGTTTGCAGAAAAGTGACCAGAACCCAGCACTGCTTAGCCCATAACTTTTGAAATTTTTACCCGATTTAAGGGGTTACATGGGTTTCCTCGGGTAAAAAACGGCCTTTTTCAAACATTTTTTTTGCATATAAAAAATGAAATATTTTAATGAAACTTTTTATTATTTAAAAGATACATATTTAATAAAGATTTTGTGAAATTTTCAAAAAAATATCGAAATGTCGGCCATTACGACGCCATTTCCGGCAATCCCTCGGAAAAAAGGTGCCTCCGCGTTGTCAGCAGAACTTCTTTCAGGATCATCCAAAGTAAAAATAAAAAAAACGTGTTTCAGTATAGACAATAAACTAGGTATTGGACGAAGGAAAAAAAAAAAAATGAAAATTGGATTTTTGGCAGACGTTTTTACAAAAAAATGCAAATTTCGATGAAAATTTCTCGACATTTTTTTTTTTTTAAATAGTTGTAATTGAAAAAAAAAAATCCTTCGTTCAATACCTTGTAAATGATATCTCGAATACTTGTGTAAAATTTCATTAAGATCGGTTGAGTAGTTTGCGAGAAATTTTGACAACCGACTTTGAAAACATAGTTTTGAGAAAAACGCGTTTAAAGTTTTAAGAGACAATAAAAGTGGTCTCAAGCGTCCACCTTCTCAAGGCTGTATCTCCGAGACTATTACTCGGATCAACTTGAAAATTTAGGACAATATTCTAGAAATGTTATAGAATTTAATAAGACAAAAAAAAAAAAATCGATTTTTTGAAACCGTGAAACCCATGTAACCCCTTAAAAGTGGAATGCCTCTCTGAATTTGTTACTTAAATATCTATCTAGCTACATCATTGGTTTATGACCCCCGACCTGTCAAAATTTGCAAAAAATGGGTTTGCAGAAAAGTGACCAGATCCCAGCACTGCTTAGCCCAAACTTTTGAAATTTTTACCCGATTTAAAAGTGGAATACCTTTCTGAATTTGTTGTTAAAATATCTATCTAGCTGCATTATTGGTTTATTTTCGAATTTTTGGTCAATATTTTGTAATTTTTTATGACCCCCGACCTGTCAAAATTTGCAAAAAATGGGTTTGCAGAAAAGTGACCAGATCCCAGCACTGCTTAGCCCAAACTTTTGAAATTTTTACCTGATTTAAAAGTGGTATACATCTCTGAATTTGTTGTTAAAATATCTATCTATCTGCATTATTGGTTTATTTTCGAATTTTTGGTCAATATTTTGTAATTTTTTATGACCCCCGACCTGTCAAAATTTGCAAAAAATGGGTTTGCAGAAAAGTGACCAGAACCCAGCACTGCTTAGCCCATAACTTTTGAAATTTTTACCCGATTTAAAAGTGGAATGCCTCTCTGAATTTGTTACTTAAATATCTATCTAGCTACATCATTGGTTTATTTTCGAATTTTTGGTCAATGTTTCGTCATTTTTTATGACCCCCGACCTGTCAAAATTTGCAAAAAATGGGTTTGCAGAAAAGTGACCAGATCCCAGCACTGCTTAGCCCAAACTTTTGAAATTTTTACCCGATTTAAAAGTGGAATACCTTTCTGAATTTGTTGTTAAAATATCTATCTAGCTGCATTATTGGTTTATTTTCGAATTTTTGGTCAATATTTTGTAATTTTTTATGACCCCCGACCTGTCAAAATTTGCAAAAAATGGGTTTGCAGAAAAGTGACCAGAACCCAGCACTGCTTAGCCCATAACTTTTGAAATTTTTACCCGATTTAAAAGTGGAATGCCTCTCTGAATTTGTTACTAAAATATCTATCTAGCTACATCATTGGTTTATTTTCGAATTTTTGGTCAATATTATGTTATTTTTTTTTACCCCCGACCTTTCAAAATTTGCAAAAAATGGGTTTGCAGAAAAGTGACCAGATCCCAGCACTGCTTAGCACATCACTTTTGAAATTTTTACCCGATTTAAAAGTGGAATACCTCTCTGAATTTGTTATTAAAATATCTATCTAGCTGCATTATTGGTTTATTTTCGAATTTTTGGTCAATATTTTGTAGTTTTTTTATCACCCCCGACCTGTCAAAATTTGCAAAAAATGGGTTTGCAGAAAAGTGACCAGATCCCAGCACTGCTTAGCCCATAACTTTTGAAATTTTTACCCGATTTAAAAGTGGAATACCTCTCTGAATTTGTTATTAAAATATCTATCTAGCTGCATTATTGGTTTATTTTCGAATTTTTGGTCAATATTTTGTAGTTTTTTTATCACCCCCGACCTGTCAAAATTTGCAAAAAATGGGTTTGCAGAAAAGTGACCAGATCCCAGCACTGCTTAGCCCATCTTTTTTGAAATTTTTACCCGATTTAAAAGTGGAATACCTCTCTGAATTTGTTATTAAAATATCTATCTAGCTGCATCATTGGTTTATTTTCGAATTTTTGGTCAATATTATGTAATTTTTTATGACCCCCGACCTGTCAAAATTTGCAAAATATGGGTTTGCAGAAAAGTGACCAGATCCCAGCACTGCTTAGCCCATAACTTTTGAAATGATTACACGATTTAAAAGTGGAATACCTCTCTGAATTTGTTATTAGAATACCTATCTAGCTGCATCATTGGTTTATTTTCGAATTTTTGGTCAATATTTTGTTATTTTTTTTACCCCCGACCTTTCAAAATTTGCAAAAAATGGGTTTGCAGAAAAGTGACCAGATCCCAGCACTGCTTAGCCCAAACTTTTGAAATTTTTACCTGATTTAAAAGTGGTATACATCTCTGAATTTGTTGTTAAAATATCTATCTAGCTGCATTATTGGTTTATTTTCGAATTTTTGGTCAATATTTTGTAATTTTTTATGACCCCCGACCTGTCAAAATTTGCAAAAAATGGGTTTGCAGAAAAGTGACCAGAACCCAGCACTGCTTAGCCCATAACTTTTGAAATTTTTACCCGATTTAAAAGTGGAATGCCTCTCTGAATTTGTTACTTAAATATCTATCTAGCTACATCATTGGTTTATTTTCGAATTTTTGGTCAATGTTTCGTCATTTTTTATGACCCCCGACCTGTCAAAATTTGCAAAAAATGGGTTTGCAGAAAAGTGACCAGATCCCAGCACTGCTTAGCCCAAACTTTTGAAATTTTTACCCGATTTAAAAGTGGAATACCTTTCTGAATTTGTTGTTAAAATATCTATCTAGCTGCATTATTGGTTTATTTTCGAATTTTTGGTCAATATTTTGTAATTTTTTATGACCCCCGACCTGTCAAAATTTGCAAAAAATGGGTTTGCAGAAAAGTGACCAGATCCCAGCACTGCTTAGCCCAAACTTTTGAAATTTTTACCTGATTTAAAAGTGGTATAAATCTCTGAATTTGTTGTTAAAATATCTATCTAGCTGCATTATTGGTTTATTTTCGAATTTTTGGTCAATATTTTGTAATTTTTTATGACCCCCGACCTGTCAAAATTTGCAAAAAATGGGTTTGCAGAAAAGTGACAAGATCCCAGCACTGCTTAGCCCAAACTTTTGAAATTTTTACCCGATTTAAAAGTGGAATACCTCTCTGAATTTGTTGTTAAAATATCTATCTAGCTGCATTATTGGTTTATTTTCGAATTTTTGGTCAATATTTTGTAATTTTTTATGACCCCCGACCTGTCAAAATTTGCAAAAAATGGGTTTGCAGAAAAGTGACCAGAACCCAGCACTGCTTAGCCCATAACTTTTGAAATTTTTACCCGATTTAAAAGTGGAATGCCTCTCTGAATTTGTTACTAAAATATCTATCTAGCTACATCATTGGTTTATTTTCGAATTTTTGGTCAATGTTTCGTCATTTTTTATGATCCCCGACCTGTCAAAATTTGCAAAAAATGGGTTTGCAGAAAAGTGACCAGATCCCAGCACTGCTTAGCCCAAACTTTTGAAATTTTTACCCGATTTAAAAGTGGAATACCTCTCTGAATTTGTTATTCGAATATCTATCTAGCTGCATTATTGGTTTATTTTCAAATTTTTGGTCAATATTTTGTAGTTTTTTATGACCCCCGACCTGTCAAAATTTGCAAAAAATGGGTTTGCAGAAAAGTGACCAGATCCCAGCACTGCTTAGCCCAAACTTTTGAAATTTTTACCCGATTTAAAAGTGGAATACCTTTCTGAATTTGTTGTTAAAATATCTATCTAGCTGCATTATTGGTTTATTTTCGAATTTTTGGTCAATATTTTGTAATTTTTTATGACCCCCGACCTGTCAAAATTTGCAAAAAATGGGTTTGCAGAAAAGTGACCAGATCCCAGCACTGCTTAGCCCAAACTTTTGAAATTTTTACCCGATTTAAAAGTGGAATACCTCTCTGAATTTGTTGTTAAAATATCTATCTAGCTGCATTATTGGTTTATTTTCGAATTTTTGGTCAATATTTTGTAATTTTTTATGACCCCCGACCTGTCAAAATTTGCAAAAAATGGGTTTGCAGAAAAGTGACCAGATCCCAGCACTGCTTAGCCCAAACTTTTGAAATTTTTACCCGATTTAAAAGTGGAATACCTCTCTGAATTTGTTATTCGAATATCTATCTATCTGCATTATTGGTTTATTTTCAAATTTTTGGTCAATATTTTGTAGTTTTTTATGACCCCCGACCTGTCAAAATTTGCAAAAAATGGGTTTGCAGAAAAGTGACCAGATCCCAGCACTGCTTAGCCCAAACTTTTGAAATTTTTACCCGATTTAAAAGTGGAATACCTCTCTGAATTTGTTGTTAAAATATCTATCTAGCTGCATTATTGGTTTATTTTCGAATTTTTGGTCAATATTTTGTAATTTTTTATGACCCCCGACCTGTCAAAATTTGCAAAAAATGGGTTTGCAGAAAAGTGACCAGATCCCAGCACTGCTTAGCCCATAACTTTTGAAATTTTTACCCGATTTTAAAGTGGAATACCTCTCTGAATTTGTTATTAAAATATCTATCTAGCTGCATCATTGGTTTATTTTCGAATTTTTGGTCAATATTTTGTAACGTTTTATGACCCCCGGCCTGTCAAAATTAGCAAAAAATGGGTTTGCAGAAAAGTGACCAGATCCCAGCACTGCTTAGCCCATAACTTTTGAAATTTTTACACGATTTAAAAGTGGAATACCTCTCTGAATTTGTTATTAGAATATCTATCTAGCTGCATTATTGGTTTATTTTCGAATTTTTGGTCAATATTTTGTAATTTTTTATGACCCCCGACCTGTCAAAATTTGCAAAAAATGGGTTTCCAGAAAAGTGACCAGATCCCAGCACTGCTTAGCCCATAACTTTTGAAATTTTTACCCGATTTAAAAGTGGAATACCTCTCTGAATTTGTTATTAAAATATCTATCTAGCTGCATCATTGGTTTGTTTTCGAATTTTTGGTCAATATTTTGTAATCTTTTATGACCCCCGACCTGTCAAAATTTGCAAAAAATGGGTTTGCAGAAAAGTGACCAGATCCCAGCACTGCTTAGCCCAAACTTTTGAAATTTTTACCCGATTTAAAAGTGGAATACCTCTCTGAATTTGTTATTTGAATATCTATCTAGCTGCATTATTTGTTTATTTTCGAATTTTTGGTCAATATTATGTAATTTTTTATGACCCCCGGCCTGTCAAAATTAGCAAAAAATGGGTTTGCAGAAAAGTGACCAGATCCCAGCACTGCTTAGCCCATAACTTTTGAAATGTTTACACGATTTAAAAGTGGAATACCTCTCTGAATTTGTTATTAGAATATCTATCTAGCTGCATTATTGGTTTATTTTCGAATTTTTGGTCAATATTTTGTAATTTTTTATGACCCCCGACCTGTCAAAATTTGCAAAAAATGGGTTTCCAGAAAAGTGACCAGATCCCAGCACTGCTTAGCCCATAACTTTTGAAATTTTTACCCGATTTAAAAGTGGAATACCTCTCTGAATTTGTTATTAAAATATCTATCTAGCTGCATCATTGCTTTGTTTTCGAATTTTTGGTCAATATTTTGTAATTTTTTATGACCCCCGACCTGTCAAAATTTGCAAAAAATGGGTTTGCAGAAAAGTGACCAGATCCCAGCACTGCTTAGCCCATAACTTTTGAAATTTTTACCCGATTTAAAAGTGGAATACATCTCTGAATTTGTTATTTAAATATCTATCTAGCTGCATTATTGGTTTATTTTCGAATTTTTGGTCAATGTTTCGTCATTTTTTATGACCCCCGACCTGTCAAAATGTGCAAAAAATGGGTTTGCAGAAAAGTGACCAGAACCCAGCACTGCTTAGCCCATAACTTTTGAAATTTTTACCCGATTTAAAAGTGGAATACCTCTCTGAATTTGTTATTAAAATATCTATCTAGCTGCATCATTGGTTTGTTTTCGAATTTTTGGTCAATATTTGATAATTTTTTATGACCCCCGACCTGTCAAAATTTGCAAAAAATGGGTTTGCAGAAAAGTGGCCAGATCCCAGCACTGCTTAGCCCATAACTTTTGAAATTTTTACCCGATTTAAAAGTGGAATACCTCTCTGAATTTGTTATTAAAATATCTATCTAGCTGCATCATTGGTTTATTTTCTAATTTTTGGTCAATATTTTGTAATTTTTTATGACCCCCGACCTGTCAAAATTTGCAAAAAATGGGTTTGCAGAAAAGTGGCCAGATCCCAGAACTGCTTAGCCCATAAATTTTGAAATTTTTACCCGATTTAAAAGTGGAATACCTCTCTGAATTTGTTATTAAAATATCTATCTAGCTGCATTATTGGTTTATTTTCGAATTTTTGGTCAATATTTTTTAATTTTTTATGACCCCCGACCTGTCAAAATTTGCAAAAAATGGGTTTGCAGAAAAGTGACCAGATCCCAGCACTGCTTAGCCCATAACTTTTGAAATTTTTACCCGATTTAAAAGTGGAATACCTCTCTGAATTTGTTATTAAAATATCTATCTAGCTGCATCATTGGTTTATTTTCGAATTTTTGGTCAATATTTTGTTATTTTTTTTTACCCCCGACCTTTCAAAATTTGCAAAAAATGGGTTTCCAGAAAAGTGACCAGATCCCAGCACTGCTTAGCCCTTAACTTTTGAAATTTTTACCCGATTTAAAAGTGGAATACCTCTCTGAATTTGTTATTAGAATATCTATCTAGCTGCATTATTGGTTTATTTTCGAATTTTTGGTCAATATTTTGTAATTTTTTATGACCCCCGACCTGTCAAAATTTGCAAAAAAAGGGTTTCGAGAAAAATGACCAGATCCCAGCACTGCTTAGCCCATAACTTTTGAAATTTTTACCCGATTTAAAAGTGGAATACCTCTCTGAATTTGTTATTAAAATATCTATCTAGCTGCATCATTGGTTTATTTTCTAATTTTTGGTCAATATTTTGTAATTTTTTATGACCCCCGACCTGTCAAAATTTGCAAAAAATGGGTTTGCAGAAAAGTGGCCAGATCCCAGAACTGCTTAGCCCATAAATTTTGAAATTTTTACCCGATTTAAAAGTGGAATACCTCTCTGAATTTGTTATTAAAATATCTATCTAGCTGCATTATTGGTTTATTTTCGAATTTTTGGTCAATATTTTTTAATTTTTTATGACCCCCGACCTGTCAAAATTTGCAAAAAATGGGTTTGCAGAAAAGTGACCAGATCCCAGCACTGCTTAGCCCATAACTTTTGAAATTTTTACCCGATTTAAAAGTGGAATACCTCTCTGAATTTGTTATTAAAATATCTATCTAGCTGCATCATTGGTTTATTTTCGAATTTTTGGTCAATATTTTGTTATTTTTTTTTACCCCCGACCTTTCAAAATTTGCAAAAAATGGGTTTCCAGAAAAGTGACCAGATCCCAGCACTGCTTAGCCCTTAACTTTTGAAATTTTTACCCGATTTAAAAGTGGAATACCTCTCTGAATTTGTTATTAGAATATCTATCTAGCTGCATTATTGGTTTATTTTCGAATTTTTGGTCAATATTTTGTAATTTTTTATGACCCCCGACCTGTCAAAATTTGCAAAAAAAGGGTTTCGAGAAAAATGACCAGATCCCAGCACTGCTTAGCCCATAACTTTTGAAATTTTTACCCGATTTAAAAGTGGAATACCTCTCTGAATTTGTTATTAAAATATCTATCTAGCTGCATCATTGGTTTATTTTCGAATTTTTGGTCAATATTTTGTAATTTTTTATGACCCCCGACCTGTCAAAATTTGCAAAAAATGGGTTTGCAGAAAAGTGACCAGATCGCAGCACTGCTTATCCCATAACTTTTGAAATTTTTACCCGATTTAAAAGTGGAATACATCTCTGAATTTGTTATTTAAATATCTATCTAGCTGCATTATTGGTTTATTTTCGAATTTTTGGTCAATGTTTTGTAATTTTTTATGACCCCCGACCTGTCAAAATTTGCAAAAAATGGGTTTGCAGAAAAGTGACCAGATCCCAGCACTGCTTAGCCCATAACTTTTGAAATTTTTACCCGATTTAAAAGTGGAATACCTCTCTGAATTTGTTATTAAAATATCTATCTAGCTGCATCATTGGTTTGTTTTCGAATTTTTTGGTCAATATTTTGTAATTTTTTATGACCCCCGACTTGTCAAAATTTGCAAAAAATGGGTTTGCAGAAAAGTGACCAGATCCCAGCACTGCTTAGCCCATAACTTTTGAAATTTTTACCCGATTTAAAAGTGGAATACCTCTCTGAATTTGTTATTAAAATATCTATCTAGCTGCATTATTGGTTTATTTTCGAATTTTTTGGTCAATGTTTTGTAATTTTATATGACCCCCGACCTGTCAAAATTTGCAAAAAATGGGTTTGCAGAAAAGTGACCAGATCCCAGCACTGCTTAGCCCATAACTTTTGAAATGTTTACCCGATTTAAAAGTGGAATACATCTCTGAATTTGTTATTAAAATATCTATCTAGCTGCATCATTGGTTTGTTTTCGAATTTTTGGTCAATATTTTGTAATTTTTTATGACCCCCGACCTGTCAAAATTTGCAAAAAATGCGTTTCCAGAAAAGTGACCAGATCCCAGCACTGCTTAGCCCAAACTTTTGAAATTTTTACCCGATTTAAAAGTGGAATACCTCTCTGAATTTGTTATTAAAATATCTATCTAGCTGCATTATTGGTTTATTTTCGAATTTTTGGTCAATATTTTGTAATTTTTTATGACCCCCGACCTATCAAAATTTGCAAAAAATGGGTTTGCAGAAAAGTGACCAGATCCCAGCACTGCTTAGCCCATAACTTTTGAAATTTTTACCCGATTTAAAAGTGGAATACCTCTCTGAATTTGTTATTAGAATATCTATCTAGCTGTATCATTGGTTTATTTTCGAATTTTTGGTCAATATTTTGTTACTTTTTATGACCCCCGACCTGTCAAAATTTGCAAAAAATGGGTTTCCAGAAAAGTGACCAGATCCCAGCACTGCTTAGCCCATAACTTTTGAAATTTTTACCCGATTTAAAAGTGGAATACCTCTCTGAATTTGATATTAAAAAATCTATCTAGCTGCATCATTGGTTTATTTTCGAATTTTTGGTCAATATTTTGTAATTTTTTATGACCCAGGACCTGTCAAAATTTGCAAAAAATGGGTTTGCAGAAAAGTGACCAGATCGCAGCACTGCTTAGCCCATAACTTTTGAAATTTTTACCCGATTTAAAAGTGGAATACATCTCTGAATTTGTTATTTAAATATCTATCTAGCTGCATTATTGGTTTATTTTCGAATTTTTGGTCAATGTTTTGTAATTTTTTATGACCCCCGACCTGTCAAAATTTGCAAAAAATGGGTTTGCAGAAAAGTGACCAGATCCCAGCACTGCTTAGCCCATAACTTTTGAAATTTTTACCCGATTTAAAAGTGGAATACCTCTCTGAGTTTGTTATTAAAATATCTATCTAGCTGCATCATTGGTTTATTTTCGAATTTTTGGTCAATATTTTGTAATTTTTTATGACCCCCGACTTGTCAAAATTTGCAAAAAATGGGTTTGCAGAAAAGTGACCAGATCCCAGCACTGCTTAGCCCATAACTTTTGAAATTTTTACCCGATTTTAAAGTGGAATACCTCTCTGAATTTGTTATTAAAATATCTATCTAGCTGCATTATTGGTTTATTTTCGAATTTTTGGTCAATGTTTTGTAATTTTATATGACCCCCGACCTGTCAAAATTTGCAAAAAATGGGTTTGCAGAAAAGTGACCAGATCCCAGCACTGCTTAGCCCATAACTTTTGAAATGTTTACCCGATTTAAAAGTGGAATACCTCTCTGAATTTGTTATTAAAATATCTATCTAGCTGCATCATTGGTTTGTTTTCGAATTTTTGGTCAATATTTTGTAATTTTTTATGACCCCCGACCTGTCAAAATTTGCAAAAAATGCGTTTCCAGAAAAGTGACCAGATCCCAGCACTGCTTAGCCCATAACTTTTGAAATTTTTACCCGATTTAAAAGTGGAATACCTCTCTGAATTTGTTATTTAAATATCTATCTAGCTGCATCATTGGTTTATTTTCGAATTTTTGGTCAATATTTTGTAATTTTGTATGACCCCCGACCTGTCAAAATTTGCAAAAAAAGGGTTTCCAGAAAAGTGACCAGATCCCAGCACTGCTTAGCCCATAACTTTTGAAATTTTTACCCGATTTAAAAGTGGAATACCTCTCTGAATTTGTTATTAAAATATCTATCTAGCTGCATCATTGGTTTGTTTTCGAATTTTTGGTGAATATTTTGTAATTTTTTATGACCCCCGACCTGTCAAAATTTGCAAAAAATGGGTTTGCAGCAAAGTGACCAGATCCCAGCACTGCTTAGCCCATAACTTTTGAAATTTTTACCCGATTTAAAAGTGGAATACATCTCTGAATTTGTTATTTAAATATCTATCTAGCTGCATTATTGGTTTATTTTCGAATTTTTGGTCAATGTTTTGTAATTTTTTATGACCCCCGACCTGTCAAAATTTGCAAAAAATGGGTTTGCAGAAAAGTGACCAGATCCCAGCACTGCTTAGCCCATAACTTTTGAAATTTTTACCCGATTTAAAAGTGGAATACCTCTCTGAATTTGTTATTTAAATATCTATCTAGCTGCATCATTGGTTTATTTTCGAATTTTTGGTCAATATTTTGTAATTTTTTATGACCCCCGACTTGTCAAAATTTGCAAAAAATGGGTTTGCAGAAATGTGACCAGATCCCAGCACTGCTTAGCCCATAACTTTTGAAATTTTTACCCGATTTAAAAGTGGAATACCTCTCTGAATTTGTTATTAAAATATCTATCTAGCTGCATTATTGGTTTATTTTCGAATTTTTGGTCAATGTTTTGTAATTTTATATGACCCCCGACCTGTCAAAATTTGCAAAAAATGGGTTTGCAGAAAAGTGACCAGATCCCAGCACTGCTTAGCCCATAACTTTTGAAATTTTTACCCGATTTAAAAGTGGAATACCTCTCTGAATTTGTTATTAAAATATCTATCTAGCTGCATCATTGGTTTGTTTTCGAATTTTTGGTTAATATTTTGTAATTTTTTATGACCCCCGACCTGTCAAAATTTGCAAAAAATGCGTTTCCAGAAAAGTGACCAGATCCCAGCACTGCTTAGCCCAAACTTTTGAAATTTTTACCCGATTTAAAAGTGGAATACCTCTCTGAATTTGTTATTAAAATATCTATCTAGCTGCATTATTGGTTTATTTTCGAATTTTTGGTCAATATTTTGTAATTTTGTATGACCCCCGACCTGTCAAAATTTGCAAAAAAAGGGTTTGCAGAAAAGTGACCAGATCACAGCACTGCTTAGCCCATAACTTTTGAAATTTTTACCCGATTTAAAAGTGGAATACCTCTCTGAATTTGTTATTAAAATATCTATCTAGCTGCATCATTGGTTTGTTTTCGAATTTTTGGTCAATATATTGTAATTTTTTGTGACCCCCGACCTGTCAAAATTTGCAAAAAATGGGTTTGCAGAAAAGTGACCAGATCCCAGCACTGCTTAGCCCATAACTTTTGAAATGTTTACCCGATTTAAAAGTGGAATACCTCTCTGAATTTGTTATTAAAATATCTATCTAGCTGCATCATTGGTTTATTTTCGAATTGTTGGTCAATATTTTTTAATTTTTTATGACCCCCGACCTGTCAAAATTTGCAAAAAATGGGTTTGCAGGAAAGTGACCAGATCCCAGCACTGCTTAGCCCATAACTTTTGAAATTTTTACCCGATTTAAAAGTGGAATACCTCTCTGAATTTGTTATTAAAATATCTATCTAGCTGCATCATTGGTTTGTTTTCAAATTTTTGGTCAATATTTTGTAATTTTTTATGACCCCCGACCTGTCAAAATTTGCAAAAAATGGGTTTGCAGCAAAGTGACCAGATCCCAGCACTGCTTAGCCCATAACTTTTGAAATTCTTACCCGATTTAAAAGTGGAATACATCTCTGAATTTGTTATTTAAATATCTATCCAGCTGCATTATTGGTTTATTTTCGAATTTTTGGTCAATGTTTTGTAATTTTTTATGACCCCCGACCTGTCAAAATTTGCAAAAAATGGGTTTGCAGAAAAGTGACCAGATCCCAGCACTGCTTAGCCCATAACTTTTGAAATTTTTACCCGATTTAAAAGTGGAATACCTCTCTGAATTTGTTATTTAAATATCTATCTAGCTGCATCATTGGTTTATTTTCGAATTTTTGGTCAATATTTTGTAATTTTTTATGACCCCCGACTTGTCAAAATTTGCAAAAAATGGGTTTGCAGAAAATTGACCAGATCCCAGCACTGCTTAGCCCATAACTTTTGAAATTTTTACCCGATTTAAAAGTGGAATACCTCTCTGAATTTGTTATTAAAATATCTATCTAGCTGCATTATTGGTTTATTTTCGAATTTTTTGGTCAATGTTTTGTAATTTTATATGACCCCCGACCTGTCAAAATTTGCAAAAAATGGGTTTGCAGAAAAGTGACCAGATCCCAGCACTGCTTAGCCCATAACTTTTGAAATTTTTACCCGATTTAAAAGTGGAATACCTCTCTGAATTTGTTATTAAAATATCTATCTAGCTGCATCATTGGTTTGTTTTCGAATTTTTGGTCAATATTTTGTAATTTTTTATCACCCCCGACCTGTCAAAATTTGCAAAAAATGCGTTTCCAGAAAAGTGACCCGATCCCAGCACTGCTTAGCCCAAACTTTTGAAATTTTTACCCGATTTAAAAGTGGAATACCTCTCTGAATTTGTTATTAAAATATCTATCTAGCTGCATTATTGGTTTATTTTCGAATTTTTGGTCAATATTTTGTAATTTTGTATGACCCCCGACCTGTCAAAATTTTCAAAAAATGGGTTTGCAGAAAAGTGACCAGATCCCAGCACTGCTTAGCCCATAACTTTTTAAATTTTTACCCGATTTAAAAGTGGAATACCTCTCTGAATTTGTTATTAAAATATCTATCTAGCTGCATCATTGGTTTGTTTTCGAATTTTTGGTCAACATTTTGTAATTTTTTATGACCCCCGACCTGTCAAAATTTGCAAAAAATGGGTTTGCAGCAAAGTGACCAGATCCCAGCACTGCTTAGCCCATAACTTTTGAAATTTTTACCCGATTTAAAAGTGGAATACCTCTCTGAATTTGTTATTAAAATATCTATCTAGCTGCATTATTTGTTTATTTTCGAAATTTTGGTTTATATTATGTAATTTTTTATGACCCCCGACCTGTCAAAATTTGCAAAAAATGGGTTTGCAGCAAAGTGACCAGATCCCAGCACTGCTTAGCCCATAACTTTTTAAATTTTTACCCGATTTAAAAGTGGAATATCTCTCTGAATTTGTTATTAGAATATCTATCTAGCTGCATTATTGGTTTATTTTCGAATTTTTGGTCAATATTGTGTAGTTTTTTATCACCCCCGACCTGTCAAAATTTGCAAAAAATGGGTTTGCAGAAAAGTGACCAGATCCCAGCACTGCTTAGCCCATAACTTTTTAAATTTTTACCCGATTTAAAAGTGGAATATCTCTCTGAATTTGTTATTAGAATATCTATCTAGCTGCATTATTGGTTTATTTTCGAATTTTTGGTCAATATTTTGTAGTTTTTTATCACCCCCGACCTGTCAAAATTTGCAAAAAATGGGTTTGCAGAAAAGTGACCAGATCCCAGCACTGCTTAGCCCATCACTTTTGAAATTTTTACCCGATTTAAAAGTGGAATACCTCTCTGAATTTGTTATTAAAATATCTATCTAGCTGCATTATTGGTTTATTTTCGAATTTTTGGTCAATGTTTTGTAATTTTTTATGACCCCCGACCTGTCAAAATTTGCAAAAAATGGGTTTGCAGAAAAGTGACCAGATCCCAGCACTGCTTAGCCCATAACTTTTGAAATGTTTACCCGATTTAAAAGTGGAATACCTCTCTGAATTTGTTATTAAAATATCTATCTAGCTGCATCATTGGTTTATTTTCGAATTTTTGGTCAATATTTTGTAATTTTTTATGACCCCCGACTTGTCAAAATTTGCAAAAAATGGGTTTGCAGAAAATTGACCAGATCCCAGCACTGCTTAGCCCATAACTTTTGAAATTTTTACCCGATTTAAAAGTGGAATACCTCTCTGAATTTGTTATTAAAATATCTATCTAGCTGCATCATTGGTTTGTTTTCGAATTTTTGGTCAATATTTTGTAATTTTTTATGACCCCCGACTTGTCAAAATTTGCAAAAAATGGGTTTGCAGCAAAGTGACCAGATCCCAGCACTGCTTAGCCCATAACTTTTGAAATTTTTACACGATTTAAAAGTGGAATACCTCTCTGAATTTGTTATTAAAATATCTATCTATATCTAGCTGCATCATTGGTTTATTTTCGAATTTTTGGTCAATATTTTGTAATTTATTATGACCCCCGACCTGTCAAAATTTGCAAAAAATGGGTTTGCAGAAAAGTGACCAGATCCCAGCACTGCTTAGCCCATAACTTTTTAAATTTTTACCCGATTTAAAAGTGGAATACCTCTCTGAATTTGTTATTAGAATATCTATCTAGCTGCATCATTGGTTTATTTTCGAATTTTTGGTCAATGTTTTGTAATTTTATATGACCCCCGACCTGTCAAAATTTGCAAAAAAAGGGTTTGCAGAAAAGTGACCAGATCCCAGCACTGCTTAGCCCATAACTTTTGAAATTTTTACCCGATTTAAAAGTGGAATACCTCTCTGAATTTGTTATTAAAATATCTATCTAGCTGCACATTGGTTTATTTTCGAATTTTTGGTCAATATTTTGTAATTTTTTATGACCCCCGACCTGTCAAAATTTGCAAAAAATGGGTTTGCAGAAAAGTGACCAGATCCCAGCACTGCCTAGCCCATAACTTTTGAAATTTTTACCCGATTTAAAAGTGGAATACCTCTCTGAATTTGTTATTAAAATATCTATCTAGCTGCATCATTGGTTTATTTTCGAATTTTTGGTCAATATTTTGTAATTTTTTATGACCCCCGACCTGTCAAAATTTGCAAAAAATGGGTTTGCAGAAAAGTGACCAGATCCCAGCACTGCTTAGCCCATAACTTTTGAAATTTTTACCCGATTTAAAAGTGGAATACCTCTCTGAATTTGTTATTAAAATATCTATCTAGCTGCATCATTGGTTTATTTTCGCATTTTTGGTCAATATTTGCAAAAAAATGGGTTTCCAGAAAAGTGACCAGATCCCAGCGCTGCTTAGCCCATCACTTTTGAAATTTTTACCCGATTTAAAAGTGGAATATCTCTCTGAATTTGTTATTAGAATATCTATCTAGCTGCATTATTGGTTTATTTTCGAATTTTTGGTCAATATTTTGTAGTTTTTATCACCCCCGACCTGTCAAAATTTGCAAAAAATGGGTTTGCAGAAAAGTGACCAGATCCCAGCACTGCTTAGCCCATCACTTTTGAAATTTTTACCCGATTTAAAAGTGGAATACCTCTCTGAATTTGTTATTAAAATATCTATCTAGCTGCATTATTGGTTTATTTTCGAATTTTTGGTCAATGTTTTGTAATTTTTTATGACCCCCGACCTGTCAAAATTTGCAAAAAATGGGTTTGCAGAAAAGTGACCAGATCCCAGCACTGCTTAGCCCATAACTTTTGAAATGTTTACCCGATTTAAAAGTGGAATACCTCTCTGAATTTGTTATTAAAATATCTATCTAGCTGCATCATTGGTTTATTTTCGAATTTTTGGTCAATATTTTGTAATTTTTTATGACCCCCGACTTGTCAAAATTTGCAAAAAATGGGTTTGCAGAAAATTGACCAGATCCCAGCACTGCTTAGCCCATAACTTTTGAAATTTTTACCCGATTTAAAAGTGGAATACCTCTCTGAATTTGTTATTAAAATATCTATCTAGCTGCATCATTGGTTTGTTTTCGAATTTTTGGTCAATATTTTGTAATTTTTTATGACCCCCGACTTGTCAAAATTTGCAAAAAATGGGTTTGCAGCAAAGTGACCAGATCCCAGCACTGCTTAGCCCATAACTTTTGAAATTTTTACACGATTTAAAAGTGGAATACCTCTCTGAATTTGTTATTAAAATATCTATCTATATCTAGCTGCATCATTGGTTTATTTTCGAATTTTTGGTCAATATTTTGTAATTTATTATGACCCCCGACCTGTCAAAATTTGCAAAAAATGGGTTTGCAGAAAAGTGACCAGATCCCAGCACTGCTTAGCCCATAACTTTTTAAATTTTTACCCGATTTAAAAGTGGAATACCTCTCTGAATTTGTTATTAGAATATCTATCTAGCTGCATTATTGGTTTATTTTCGAATTTTTGGTCAATGTTTTGTAATTTTATATGACCCCCGACCTGTCAAAATTTGCAAAAAAAGGGTTTGCAGAAAAGTGACCAGATCCCAGCACTGCTTAGCCCATAACTTTTGAAATTTTTACCCGATTTAAAAGTGGAATACCTCTCTGAATTTGTTATTAAAATATCTATCTAGCTGCACATTGGTTTATTTTCGAATTTTTGGTCAATATTTTGTAATTTTTTATGACCCCGACCTGTCAAAATTTGCAAAAAATGGGTTTGCAGAAAAGTGACCAGATCCCAGCACTGCCTAGCCCATATCTTTTGAAATTTTTACCCGATTTAAAAGTGGAATACCTCTCTGAATTTGTTATTAAAATATCTATCTAGCTGCATCATTGGTTTATTTTCGCATTTTTGGTCAATATTTGCAAAAAATGGGTTTCCAGAAAAGTGACCAGATCCCAGCGCTGCTTAGCCCATAACTTTTTAAATTTTTACCCGATTTAAAAGTGGAATATCTCTCTGAATTTGTTATTAGAATATCTATCTAGCTGCATTATTGGTTTATTTTCGAATTTTTGGTCAATGTTTTGTAATTTTTTATGACCCCCGACCTGTCAAAATTTGCAAAAAATGGGTTTGCAGAAAAGTGACCAGATCCCAGCACTGCTTAGCCCATAACTTTTGAAATTTTTACCCGATTTAAAAGTGGAATACCTCTCTGAATTTGTTATTAAAATATCTATCTAGCTGCATCATTGGTTTATTTTCGCATTTTTGGTCAATATTTGCAAAAAAATGGGTTTCCAGAAAAGTGACCAGATCCCAGCGCTGCTTAGCCCATAACTTTTTAAATTTTTACCCGATTTAAAAGTGGAATACCTCTCTGAATTTGTTATTAAAATATCTATCTAGCTGCATCATTGGTTTATTTTCGAATTTTTGGTCAATATTTTGTAATTTTTTATGACCCCCGACTTGTCAAAATTTGCAAAAAATGGGTTTGCAGAAAATTGACCAGATCCCAGCACTGCTTAGCCCATAACTTTTGAAATTTTTACCCGATTTAAAAAGTGGAATACCTCTCTGAATTTGTTATTAAAATATCTATCTAGCTGCATCATTGGTTTGTTTTCAAATTTTTGGTCAATATTTTGTAATTTTTTATGACCCCCGACATGTCAAAATTTGCAAAAATGGGTTTGCAGCAAAGTGACCAGATCCCAGCACTGCTTAGCCCATAACTTTTGAAATTTTTACACGATTTAAAAGTGGAATACCTCTCTGAATTTGTTATTAAAATATCTATCTATATCTAGCTGCATCATTGGTTTATTTTCGAATTTTTGGTCAATATTTTGTAATTTATTATGACCCCCGACCTGTCAAAATTTGCAAAAAATGGGTTTGCAGAAAAGTGACCAGATCCCAGCACTGCTTAGCCCATAACTTTTTAAATTTTTACCCGATTTAAAAGTGGAATACCTCTCTGAATTTGTTATTAGAATATCTATCTAGCTGCATTATTGGTTTATTTTCGAATTTTTGGTCAATATTTTGTAGTTTTTTATCACCCCCGACCTGTCAAAATTTGCAAAAAATGGGTTTGCAGAAAAGTGACCAGATCCCAGCACTGCTTAGCCCATAACTTTTGAAATTTTTACCCGATTTAAAAGTGGAATACCTCTCTGAATTTGTTATTAAAATATCTATCTAGCTGCACATTGGTTTATTTTCGAATTTTTGGTCAATATTTTGTAATTTTTTATGACCCCCGACCTGTCAAAATTTGCAAAAAATGGGGTTGCAGAAAAGTGACCAGATCCCAGCACTGCCTAGCCCATAACTTTTGAAATTTTTACCCGATTTAAAAGTGGAATACCTCTCTGAATTTGATATTAAAATATCTATCTAGCTGCATTATTGGTTTATTTTCGAATTTTTGGTCAATATTTGCAAAAAAATGGGTTTCCAGAAAAGTGACCAGATCCCAGCACTGCTTAGCCCAAACTTTTGAAATTTTTAACCGATTTAAAAGTGGAATACCTCTCTGAATTTGTTATTAAAATATCTATCTAGCTGCATCATTGCTTTGTTTTCGAATTTTTGGTCAATATTTGATAATTTTTTATGACCCCCGACCTGTCAAAACTTGCAAAAAATGGGTTTGCAGAAAAGTGACCAGATCCCAGCACTGCTTAG
Organism: Drosophila ficusphila; assembly: GCF_018152265.1. Lineage (NCBI taxonomy): Eukaryota > Metazoa > Arthropoda > Insecta > Diptera > Drosophilidae > Drosophila > Drosophila ficusphila. The sequence continues at coordinate 29,535 of NW_025064124.1, forward strand.
CCCATAACTTTTGAAATTTTTACCCGATTTAAAAGTGGAATACATCTCTGAATTTGTTATTTAAATATCTATCTAGCTGCATTATTGGTTTATTTTCGAATTTTTGGTCAATGTTTTGTAATTTTTTATGACCCCCGACCTGTCAAAATTTGCAAAAAATGGGTTTGCAGAAAAGTGACCAGATCCCAGCACTGCTTAGCCCATAACTTTTGAAATTTTTACCCGATTTAAAAGTGGAATACCTCTCTGAATTTGTTATTAAAATATCTATCTAGCTGCATCATTTGTTTATTTTCGAATTTTTGGTCAATATTTTGTAATTTTTATGACCCCCGACTTGTCAAAATTTGCAAAAAATGGGTTTGCAGAAAAGTGACCAGATCCCAGCACTGCTTAGCCCATAACTTTTGAAATTTTTACCCGATTTTAAAGTGGAATACCTCTCTGAATTTGTTATTAAAATATCTATCTAGCTGCATTATTGTTTTTTTTTTCGAATTTTTGGTCAATGTTTTGTAATTTTTTATGACCCCCGACCTGTCAAAATTTGCAAAAAATGGGTTTGCAGAAAAGTGACCAGATCCCAGCACTGCTTAGCCCATAACTTTTGAAATGTTTACCCGATTTAAAAGTGGAATACCTCTCTGAATTTGTTATTAAAATATCTATCTAGCTGCATCATTGGCTTGTTTTCGAATTTTTGGTCAATATTTTGTAATTTTTTATGACCCCCGACCTGTCAAAATTTGCAAAAAATGGGTTTGCAGAAAAGTGACCAGATCCCAGCACTGCTTAGCCCATAACTTTTGAAATTTTTACCCGATTTAAAAGTGGAATACCTCTCTGAATTTGTTATTAAAATATCTATCTAGCTGCATCATTGGTTTATTTTCGAATTTTTGGTCAATATTTTGTAATTTTTTATGACCCTCGACTTGTCAAAATTTGCAAAAAATGGGTTTCCAGAAAAGTGACCAGATCCCAGCACTGCTTAGCCCATAACTTTTGAAATTTTTACCCGATTTAAAAGTGGAATACCTCTCTGAATTTGTTATTAGAATATCTATCTAGCTGCATTATTGGTTTATTTTCGAATTTTTGGTCAATATTTTGTAATTTTTTATGACCCCCGACCTGTCAAAATTTGCAAAAAATGGGTTTGCAGAAAAGTGACCAGATCCCAGCACTGCTTAGCCCATAACTTTTGAAATGTTTACACGATTTAAAAGTGGAATACCTCTCTGAATTTGTTATTAGAATATCTATCTAGCTGCATTATTCGTTTATTTTCGAATTTTTGGTCATTATTTTGTAATTTTTTATGACCCCCGACTTGTTAAAATTTGCAAAAAATGGGTTTGCAGAAAAGTGACCAGATCCCAGCACTGCTTATCCCAAACCTTTTGAAATTTTTACCCGATTTTAAAGTGGAATACCTCTCTGAATTTGTTATTAAAATATCTATCTAGCTGCATCATTGCTTTGTTTTCGAATTTTTGGTCAATGTTTTGTAATTTTTTATGACCCCCGACCTGTCAAAATTTGCAAAAAATGGGTTTGCAGAAAAGTGACCAGATCCCAGCACTGCTTAGCCCATAACTTTTGAAATTTTTACCCGATTTAAAAGTGGAATACCTCTCTGAATTTGTTATTAAAATATCTATCTAGCTGCATCATTGGTTTATTTTCGAATTTTTGGTCAATATTTTGTAATTTTTTATGACCCCCGACCTGTCAAAATTTGCAAAAAATGGGTTTGCAGAAAAGTGACCAGATCCCAGCACTGCTTAGCCCATAACTTTTGAAATTTTTACCCGATTTAAAAGTGGAATACCTCTCTGAATTTGTTATTAAAATATCTATCTAGCTGCATCATTGGTTTATTTTCGAATTTTTGGTCAATATTTTGTAATTTTTTATGACCCCCGACCTGTCAAAATTTGCAAAAAATGGGTTTGCAGAAAAGTGACCAGATCCCAGCACTGCTTAGCCCATAACTTTTGAAATTTTTACCCGATTTAAAAGTGGAATACCTCTCTGAATTTGTTATTAAAATATCTATCTAGCTGCATTATTGGTTTATTTTCGAATTTTTGGTCAATATTTTCTTATTTTTTATGACCCCCGACCTGTCAAAATTTGCAAAAAATGGGTTTGCAGAAAAGTGACCAGATCCCAGCACTGCTTAGCCCATAACTTTTGAAATGTTTACCCGATTTAAAAGTGGAATACCTCTCTGAATTTGTTATTAAAATATCTATCTAGCTGCATCATTGGTTTGTTTTCGAATTTTTGGTCAATATTTTATAATTTTTTATGACCCCCGACCTGTCAAAATTTGCAAAAAATGGGTTTGCAGAAAAGTGACCAGATCCCAGCACTGCTTAGCCCATAACTTTTGAAATTTTTACCCGATTTAAAAGTGGAATACCTCTCTGAATTTGTTATTAAAATATCTATCTAGCTGCATCATTGGTTTATTTTCGAATTTTTGGTCAATATTTTGTAATTTTTTATGACCCCCGACCTGTCAAAATTTGCAAAAAATGGGTTTGCAGAAAAGTGACCAGATCCCAGCACTGCTTAGCCCATAACTTTTGAAATTTTTACCCGATTTAAAAGTGGAATACCTCTCTGAATTTGTTATTAGAATATCTATCTAGCTGCATAATTGGTTTATTTTCGAATTTTTGGTCAATGTTTTGTAATTTTTTATGACCCGCGACTTGTTAAAATTTGCAAAAAATGGGTTTGCAGAAAAGTGACCAGATCCCAGCACTGCTTATCCCAAACCTTTTGAAATTTTTACCCGATTTTAAAGTGGAATACCTCTCTGAATTTGTTATTAAAATATCTATCTAGCTGCATCATTGGTTTATTTTCGAATTTTTGGTCAATATTTTGTAATTTTTTATGACCCCCGACCTGTCAAAATTTGCAAAAAATGGGTTTGCAGAAAAGTGACCAGATCCCAGCACTGCTTAGCCCATAACTTTTGAAATTTTTACCCGATTTAAAAGTGGAATACCTCTCTGAATTTGTTATTAAAATATCTATCTAGCTGCATCATTGGTTTATTTTCGAATTTTTGGTCAATATTTTGTAATTTTTTATGACCCCTGACCTGTCAAAATTTGCAAAAAATGGGTTTCCAGAAAAGTGACCAGATCCCAGCACTGCTTAGCCCATAACTTTTGAAATTTTTACCCGATTTAAAAGTGGAATACCTCTCTGAATTTGTTATTAGAATATCTATCTAGCTGCATTATTGGTTTATTTTCAAATTTTTGGTCAATATTTTGTAATTTTTTATGACCCCCGACCTGTCAAAATTTGCAAAAAAGGGTTTCCAGAAAAGTGACCAGATCCCAGCACTGCTTAGCCCATAACTTTTGTAATTTTTACCCGATTTAAAAGTGGAATACCTCTCTGAATTTGTTATTAAAATATCTATCTAGCTGCATCTTTGGTTTATTTTCGAATTTTTGGTCAATATTTTGTAATTTTTTATGACCCCCGACCTGTCAAAATTTGCAAAAAATGGGTTTGCAGAAAAGTGACCAGATCCCAGCACTGCTTAGCCCATAACTTTTGAAATGTTTACCCGATTTAAAAGTGGAATACCTCTCTGAATTTGTTATTAAAATATCTATCTAGCTGCATCATTGCTTTGTTTTCGAATTTTTGGTCAATATTTTGTAATTTTTTATGACCCCCGACCTGTCAAAATTTGCAAAAAATGGGTTTGCAGAAAAGTGACCAGATCCCAGCACTGCTTAGCCCATAACTTTTGAAATTTTTACCCGATTTAAAAGTGGAATACCTCTCTGAATTTGTTATTAGAATATCTATCTAGCTGCATAATTGGTTTATTTTCGAATTATTGGTCAATATTTTGTAATTTTTTATGACCCCCGACCTGTCAAAATTTGCAAAAAATGGGTTTCCAGAAAAGTGACCAGATCCCAGCACTGCTTAGCCCATCACTTTTGAAATTTTTACCCGATTTAAAAGTGGAATACCTCTCTGAATTTGTTATTAAAATATCTATCTAGCTGCATTATTGGTTTATTTTCGAATTTTTGGTCAATATTTTGTAATTTTGTATGACTCCCGACCTGTCAAAATTTGCAAAAAATGGGTTTGCAGAAAAGTGACCAGATCCCAGCACTGCTTAGCCCATAACTTTTGAAATTTTTACCCGATTTAAAAGTGGAATACCTCTCTGAATTTGATATTAAAATATCTATCTAGCTACATCATTGGTTTATTTTCGAATTTTTGGTCAATATTTTGTAATTTTTTATGACCCCCGACCTGTCAAAATTTGCAAAAAATGGGTTTGCAGAAAAGTGACCAGATCCCAGCACTGCTTAGCCCATAACTTTTGAAATGTTTACACGATTTAAAAGTGGAATACCTCTCTGAATTTGTTATTAAAATATCTATCTAGCTGCATCATTGCTTTGTTTTCGAATTTTTGGTCAATGTTTTGTAATTTTTTATGACCCCCGACCTGTCAAAATTTGCAAAAAATGGGTTTGCAGAAAAGTGACCAGATCCCAGCACTGCTTAGCCCATAACTTTTGAAATTTTTACCCGATTTAAAAGTGGAATACCTCTCTGAATTTGTTATTAGAATATCTATCTAGCTGCATAATTGGTTTATTTTCGAATTATTGGTCAATATTTTGTAATTTTTTATGACCCCCGACCTGTCAAAATTTGCAAAAAATGGGTTTCCAGAAAAGTGACCAGATCCCAGCACTGCTTAGCCCATCACTTTTGAAATTTTTACCCGATTTAAAAGTGGAATACCTCTCTGAATTTGTTATTAAAATATCTATCTAGCTGCATTATTGGTTTATTTTCGAATTTTTGGTCAATATTTTGTAATTTTGTATGACTCCCGACCTGTCAAAATTTGCAAAAAATGGGTTTGCAGAAAAGTGACCAGATCCCAGCACTGCTTAGCCCATAACTTTTGAAATTTTTACCCGATTTAAAAGTGGAATACCTCTCTGAAGTTGATATTAAAATATCTATCTAGCTACATCATTGGTTTATTTTCGAATTTTTGGTCAATATTTTGTAATTTTTTATGACCCCCGACCTGTCAAAATTTGCAAAAAATGGGTTTGCAGAAAAGTGACCAGATCCCAGCACTGCTTAGCCCATAACTTTTGAAATGTTTACACGATTTAAAAGTGGAATACCTCTCTGAATTTGTTATTAGAATATCTATCTAGCTGCATTATTGGTTTATTTTCGAATTTTTGGTCAATATTTTGTAATTTTTTATGACCCCCGACTTGTTAAAATTTGCAAAAAATGGGTTTGCAGAAAAGTGACCAGATCCCAGCACTGCTTATCCCAAACCTTTTGAAATTTTTACCCGATTTAAAAGTGGATCACCTCTCTGAATTTGTTATTAAAATATCTATCTAGCTGCATCATTGCTTTGTTTTCGAATTTTTGGTCAATGTTTTGTAATTTTTTATGACCCCCGACCTGTCAAAATTTGCAAAAAATGGGTTTGCAGAAAAGTGACCAGATCCCAGCACTGCTTAGCCCATAACTTTTGAAATTTTTACCCGATTTAAAAGTGGAATACCTCTCTGAATTTGTTATTAAAATATCTATCTAGCTGCATCATTGGTTTATTTTCGAATTTTTGGTCAATATTTTGTAGTTTTTTATGACCCCCGACCTGTCAAAATTTGCAAAAAATGGGTTTCCAGAAAAGTGACCAGATCCCAGCACTGCTTAGCCCATAACTTTTGAAATTTTTACCCGATTTAAAAGTGGAATACCTCTCTGAATTTGTTATTAGAATATCTATCTAGCTGCATAATTGGTTTATTTTCGAATTATTGGTCAATATTTTGTAATTTTTTATGACCCCCGACCTGTCAAAATTTGCAAAAAATGGGTTTCCAGAAAAGTGACCAGATCCCAGCACTGCTTAGCCCATCACTTTTGAAATTTTTACCCGATTTAAAAGTGGAATACCTCTCTGAATTTGTTATTAAAATATCTATCTAGCTGCATAATTGGTTTATTTTCGAATTATTGGTCAATATTTTGTAATTTTTTATGACCCCCGACCTGTCAAAATTTGCAAAAAATGGGTTTCCAGAAAAGTGACCAGATCCCAGCACTGCTTAGCCCATAACTTTTGAAATTTTTACCCGATTTAAAAGTGGAATACCTCTCTGAATTTGTTATTAGAATATCTATCTAGCTGCATAATTGGTTTATTTTCGAATTATTGGTCAATATTTTGTAATTTTTTATGACCCCCGACCTGTCAAAATTTGCAAAAAATGGGTTTCCAGAAAAGTGACCAGATCCCAGCACTGCTTAGCCCATCACTTTTGAAATTTTTACCCGATTTAAAAGTGGAATACCTCTCTGAATTTGTTATTAAAATATCTATCTAGCTGCATAATTGGTTTATTTTCGAATTATTGGTCAATATTTTGTAATTTTTTATGACCCCCGACCTGTCAAAATTTGCAAAAAATGGGTTTCCAGAAAAGTGACCAGATCCCAGCACTGCTTAGCCCATCACTTTTGAAATTTTTACCCGATTTAAAAGTGGAATACCTCTCTGAATTTGTTATTAAAATATCTATCTAGCTGCATTATTGGTTTATTTTCGAATTTTTGGTCAATATTTTGTAATTTTGTATGACTCCCGACCTGTCAAAATTTGCAAAAAATGGGTTTGCAGAAAAGTGACCAGATCCCAGCACTGCTTAGCCCAAACTTTTGAAATTTTTACCCGATTTAAAAGTGGAATACCTTTCTGAATTTGTTATTAAAATATCTATCTAGCTGCATCATTGGTTTATTTTCGAATTTTTGGTCAATATTTTGTAATTTTTTATGACCCCCGACCTGTCAAAATTTGCAAAAAATGGGTTTCCAGAAAAGTGACCAGATCCCAGCACTGCTTAGCCCATCACTTTTGAAATTTTTACCCGATTTAAAAGTGGAATACCTCTCTGAATTTGTTATTAAAATATCTATCTAGCTGCATTATTGGTTTATTTTCGAATTTTTGGTCAATATTTTGTAATTTTTTATGACCCCCGACTTGTTAAAATTTGCAAAAAATGGGTTTGCAGAAAAGTGACCAGATCCCAGCACTGCTTATCCCAAACCTTTTGAAATTTTTACCCGATTTAAAAGTGGATCACCTCTCTGAATTTGTTATTAAAATATCTATCTAGCTGCATCATTGCTTTGTTTTCGAATTTTTGGTCAATGTTTTGTAATTTTTTATGACCCCCGACCTGTCAAAATTTGCAAAAAATGGGTTTGCAGAAAAGTGACCAGATCCCAGCACTGCTTAGCCCATAACTTTTGAAATTTTTACCCGATTTAAAAGTGGAATACCTCTCTGAATTTGTTATTAAAATATCTATCTAGCTGCATCATTGGTTTATTTTCGAATTTTTGGTCAATATTTTGTAATTTTTTATGACCCCCGACCTGTCAAAATTTGCAAAAAATGGGTTTCCAGAAAAGTGACCAGATCCCAGCACTGCTTAGCCCATAACTTTTGAAATTTTTACCCGATTTAAAAGTGGAATACCTCTCTGAATTTGTTATTAGAATATCTATCTAGCTGCATTATTGGTTTATTTTCGAATTTTTGGTCAATATTTTGTAATTTTTTATGACCCCCGACCTGTCAAAATTTGCAAAAAAAGGGTTTCAGAAAAGTGACCAAATCCCAGCACTGCTTAGCCCATAACTTTTGAAATTTTTACCCGATTTAAAAGTGGAATACCTCTCTGAATTTGTTATTAAAATATCTATCTAGCTGCATCATTGGTTTATTTTCGAATTTTTGGTCAATATTTTGTAATTTTTTATGACCCCCGACCTGTCAAAATTTGCAAAAAATGGGTTTGCAGAAAAGTGACCAGATCCCAGCACTGCTTAGCCCATAACTTTTGAAATTTTTACCCGATTTAAAAGTGGAATACATCTCTGAATTTGTTATTTAAATATCTATCTAGCTGCATTATTGGTTTATTTTCGAATTTTTGGTCAATATTTTCTTATTTTTTATGACCCCCGACCTGTCAAAATTTGCAAAAAATGGGTTTGCAGAAAAGTGACCAGATCCCAGCACTGCTTAGCCCATAACTTTTGAAATTTTTACCCGATTTAAAAGTGGAATACCTCTCTGAATTTGTTATTAGAATATCTATCTAGCTGCATAATTGGTTTATTTTCGAATTTTTGGTCAATACAGTAGAATCCTGTTATAACGACTCCGCTTATAGTGTCCGTCCGGGTTGTGCGTCGAAAACTCGATGGTTTGGTTGGTCCCCATACAAAGTTATATGAAAGGGCCTCCGCTTAGAGCGTTTCCGCTTTTAGCGACAAACCGCTTATAAGAATGAAATTTTGCAAGAAAATTGAAAAATTTAACCGGATATTGCGTCGTGCCGGAAAAAATACAGTGCCATAGTTCCAAATTTAAGCATCAAAACACGCTGTTAGAAATGTATGTATTTGTCAGTGATCGGCACCCTTGCTTGTGTGCGTAGCAGCGACACGAAGGATCTTGCACTGGCACAACTCTCGGTAATTTTAGCTGTCGCCTTAACAACGCTGCTGGGTGAGAGAGAGAGAGTCGAAGTGCAATGCCGACGTCACACTGTGTGTGCAGACCTCATAGTCGATTCCATGAGAAGTGCCGTTATATTTCTAGTTTTTTCTACTTTTTTCCGAGTAAAACTGAATGTTTTAATTTGCCAAATGCAATATGTGCAATAATAAGCTCATTCAGTTTTCAGTATTTAGAAAAACCTATGTTTTTGAATTTAATTTATTAAATTTTTCGTTTTAATAAAAAAATTAATTTGATTTATTTTAAAAACCTATTACAAACACAGCAACCATAAAATAATCAAAAAAATATTTTTTCCTCCTTTTGCTTAGTGCGTCTTCCGGTTATAACGACGAAAAATGGTCGGTCCCTTGAAAGTCGTTATAACCGGATTCTACTGTATTTTGTCATTTTTTATGACCCCCGACTTGTTAAAATTTGCAAAAAATGGGTTTGCAGAAAAGTGACCAGATCCCAGCACTGCTTAGCCCATAACTTTTGAAATTTTTACCCGATTTAAAAGTGGATCACCTGTCTGAATTTGTTATTAAAATATCTATCTAGCTGCATCATTGCTTTGTTTTCGAATTTTTGGTCAATGTTTTGTAATTTTTTATGACCCCCGACCTGTCAAAATTTGCAAAAAATGGGTTTGCAGAAAAGTGACCAGATCCCAGCACTGCTTAGCCCAAACTTTTGAAATTTTTACCCGATTTAAAAGTGGAATACCTCTCTGAATTTGTTATTAAAATATCTATCTAGCTGCATCATTGGTTTATTTTCGAATTTTTGGTCAATATTTTGTAATTTTTTATGACCCCCGACCTGTCAAAATTTGCAAAAAATGGGTTTCCAGAAAAGTGACCAGATCCCAGCACTGCTTAGCCCATAACTTTTGAAATTTTTACCCGATTTAAAAGTGGAATACCTCTCTGAATTTGTTATTAGAATATCTATCTAGCTGCATTATTGGTTTTATTTTCGAATTTTTGGTCAATATTTTGTAATTTTTTATGAACCCCGACCTGTCAAAATTTGCAAAAAAAGGGTTTGCAGAAAAGTGACCAGATCCCAGCACTGCTTAGCCCATAACTTTTGAAATTTTTACCCGATTTAAAAGTGGAATACCTCTCTGAATTTGTTATTAAAATATCTATCTAGCTGCATCATTGGTTTATTTTCGAATTTTTGGTCAATATTTTGTAATTTTTTATGACCCCCGACCTGTCAAAATTTGCAAAAAATGGGTTTGCAGAAAAGTGACCAGATCCCAGCACTGCTTAGCCCATAACTTTTGAAATTTTTACCCGATTTAAAAGTGGAATACATCTCTGAATTTGTTATTTAAATATCTATCTAGCTGCATTATTGGTTTATTTTCGAATTTTTGGTCAATATTTTCTTATTTTTTATGACCCCCGACCTGTCAAAATTTGCAAAAAATGGGTTTGCAGAAAAGTGACCAGATCCCAGCACTGCTTAGCCCATAACTTTTGAAATGTTTACCCGATTTAAAAGTGGAATACCTCTCTGAATTTGTTATTAAAATAATAATCTAGCTGCATCATTGCTTTGTTTTCGAATTGTTGGTCAATATTTTGTAATTTTTTATGACCCCCGACCTGTCAAAATTTGCAAAAAATGGGTTTGCAGAAAAGTGACCAGATCCCAGCACTGCTTAGCCCATAACTTTTGAAATTTTTACCCGATTTAAAAGTGGAATACCTCTCTGAATTTGATATTAAAATATCTATCTAGCTGCATCATTGGTTTATTTTCGAATTTTTTGGTCAATATTTTATAATTTTTTATGACCCCCGACCTGTCAAAATTTGCAAAAAATGGGTTTCCAGAAAAGTGACCAGATCCCAGCACTGCTTAGCCCATAACTTTTGAAATTTTTACCCGATTTAAAAGTGGAATACATCTCTGAATTTGTTATTTAAATATCTATCTAGCTGCATTATTGGTTTATTTTCGAATTTTTGGTCAATATTTTCTTATTTTTTATGACCCCCGACCTGTCAAAATTTGCAAAAAATGGGTTTGCAGAAAAGTGACCAGATCCCAGCACTGCTTAGCCCATAACTTTTGAAATGTTTACCCGATTTAAAAGTGGAATACCTCTCTGAATTTGTTATTAAAATAATAATCTAGCTGCATCATTGCTTTGTTTTCGAATTTTTGGTCAATATTTTGTAATTTTTTATGACCCCCGACCTGTCAAAATTTGCAAAAAATGGGTTTGCAGAAAAGTGACCAGATCCCAGCACTGCTTAGCCCATAACTTTTGAAATTTTTACCCGATTTAAAAGTGGAATACCTCTCTGAATTTGATATTAAAATATCTATCTAGCTGCATCATTGGTTTATTTTCGAATTTTTGGTCAATATTTTATAATTTTTTATGACCCCCGACCTGTCAAAATTTGCAAAAAATGGGTTTCCAGAAAAGTGACCAGATCCCAGCACTGCTTAGCCCAAACTTTTGAAATTTTTACCCGATTTAAAAGTGGAATACCTCTCTGAATTTGTTATTAAAATATCTATCTAGCTGCATCATTGGTTTATTTTCGAATTTTTGGTCAATATTTTGTAATTTTTTATGACCCCCGACCTGTCAAAATTTGCAAAAAATGGGTTTGCAGAAAAGTGACCAGATCCCAGCACTGCTTAGCCCATAACTTTTGAAATTTTTACACGATTTAAAAGTGGAATACCTCTCTGAATTTGTTATTAGAATATCTATCTAGCTGCATAATTGGTTTATTTTCGAATTTTTGGTCAATATTTTGTAATTTTTTATGACCCCCGACCTGTCAAAATTTGCAAAAAATAGGTTTCCAGAAAAGTGACCAGATCCCAGCACTGCTTAGCCCATCACTTTTGAAATTTTTACCCGATTTAAAAGTGGAATACCTCTCTGAATTTGTTGTTAAAATATCTATCTAGCTGCATTATTGGTTTATTTTCGAATTTTCGGTCAATATTTTGTAATTTTTTATGACCCCCGACCTGTCAAAATTTGCAAAAAAATGGGTTTGCAGAAAAGTGACCAGATCCCAGCACTGCTTAGCCCATAACTTTTGAAATTTTTACCCGATTTAAAAGTGGAATACCTTTTTGAATTTGTTATTCGAATATCTATCGAGCTGCATCATTGGTTTGTTTTCGAATTTTTGGTCAATATTTTGTAATTTTTTGTGACCCCCGACCTGTCAAAATTTGCAAAAAATGGGTTTGCAGAAAAGTGACCAGATCCCAGCACTGCTTAGCCCATAACTTTTGAAATTTTTACCCGATTTAAAAGTGGAATACCTCTCTGAATTTGTTATTAAAATATCTATCTAGCTGCATCATTGGTTTATTTTCGAATTTTTGGTTGATATTTTGTAAATTTTTATGACCCCCGACCTGTCAAAATTTGCAAAAAATGGGTTTGCAGAAATGTGACCAGATCCCAGCACTGCTTAGCCCATAACTTTTGAAATTTTTACCCGATTTAAAAGTGGAATACCTCTCTGAATTTGATATTAAAAAATCTATCTAGCTGCATCATTGCTTTGTTTTCGAATTTTTGGTCAATGTTTTGTAATTTTTTATGACCCCCGACCTGTCAAAATTTGCAAAAAAAGGGTTTCCAGAAAAGTGACCAGATCCCA